>NC_092707.1:156567826-156570326 GCF_047496885.1 Scyliorhinus torazame | reverse complement strand
AGGGAGAGAGGCAGGGAGAGGGAGAGAGGCAGGGAGAGGGAGAGAGGCAGGGAGAGGGAGAGAGGCAGGGAGAGGGAGAGAGGCAGGGAGAGGGAGAGAGGCAGGAGAGGGAGAGAGGCAGGGAGAGGGAGAGAGGCAGGGAGAGGGAGAGAGGCAGGGAGAGGGAGAGAGGCAGGGAGAGGGAGAGAGGCAGGGAGAGGGAGAGAGGCAGGGAGAGGGAGAGAGGCAGGGAGAGGGAGAGAGGCAGGGAGAGGGGCAGGGAGAGGGAGAGGGGCAGGGAGAGGGAGAGGGGCAGGGAGAGGGGCAGGGAGAGAGGCAGGGTGAGAGGCAGGGTGAGAGGCAGGGTGAGAGGCAGGGTGAGAGGCAGGGAGAGAGGCAGGAGAGAGGCAGGGAGAGAGGCAGGGAGAGAGGCAGGGAGAGAGGCAGGGAGAGAGGCAGGGAGAGAGGCAGGGAGAGAGGCAGGGAGAGGGGCAGGGAGAGGGGCAGGGAGGAGGGAGAGGGCAGGGAGAGGGAGAGAGCAGGGAGAGGGAGAGAGGCAGGGAGAGGGAGAGAGGCAGGGAGAGGGAGAGAGGCAGGAGAGGGAGAGAGGCAGGGAGAGGGAGAGAGGCAGGGAGAGGGAGAGAGGCAGGGAGAGGGAGAGAGGCAGGGAGAGGAGAGAGGCAGGGAGAGGGAGAGAGGCAGGGAGAGGGAGAGAGGCAGGGAGAGGGAGAGAGGCAGGGAGAGGGAGAGAGGCAGGGAGAGGGAGAGAGGCAGGGAGAGGGAGAGAGGCAGGGAGAGGGAGAGAGGCAGGGAGAGGGAGAGAGGCAGGGAGAGGGAGAGAGGCAGGGAGAGGGAGAGAGGCAGGGAGAGGGAGAGAGCAGGGAGAGGGAGAGAGGCAGGGAGAGGGAGAGAGGCAGGGAGAGGGAGAGAGGCAGGGAGAGGGAGAGAGGCAGGGAGAGGGAGAGAGGCAGGGAGAGGAGAGAGCAGGGAGAGGAGAGAGGGGCAGAGATAGAAAGGGGCAGAGATAGAGAGGGGCAGAGATAGAGAGGGGCAGAGATAGAGAGGGGCAGAGATAGAGAGGGGCAGAGATAGAGAGGGGCAGAGATAGAGAGGGGCAGAGATAGAGAGGGGCAGAGATAGAGAGGGGCAGAGAGAGAGAGAGGGGCAGAGTGAGAGAGAGGGGCAGAGTGAGAGAGAGGGGCAGAGTGAGAGAGAGGGGCAGAGTGAGAGAGAGGGGCAGAGTGAGAGAGAGGGGCAGAGTGAGAGAGAGGGGCAGAGTGAGAGAGAGGGGCAGAGTGAGAGAGAGGGGCAGAGTGAGAGAGAGGGGCAGAGTGAGAGAGAGGGGCAGAGTGAGAGAGAGGGGCAGAGTGAGAGAGAGGGGCAGAGTGAGAGAGAGGGGCAGAGTGAGAGAGAGGGCAGAGTGAGAGAGAGGGGCAGAGTGAGAGAGAGGGGCAGAGTGAGAGAGAGGGGCAGAGTGAGAGAGAGGGGCAGAGTGAGAGAGAGGGGCAGAGTGAGAGAGAGGGGCAGAGTGAGAGAGAGGGGCAGAGTGAGAGAGAGGGCAGAGTGAGAGAGAGGGGCAGAGTGAGAGAGAGGGGCAGAGTGAGAGAGAGGGGCAGAGTGAGAGAGAGGGGCAGAGTGAGAGAGAGGGGCAGAGTGAGAGAGAGGGCAGAGTGAGAGAGAGGGGCAGAGTGAGAGAGAGGGGCAGAGTGAGAGAGAGGGGCAGAGTGAGAGAGAGGGGCAGAGTGAGAGAGAGGGGCAGAGTGAGAGAGAGGGGCAGAGTGAGAGAGAGGGGCAGAGTGAGAGAGAGAGGGGCAGAGTGAGAGAGAGAGGGGCAGAGTGAGAGAGAGGGGCAGAGTGAGAGAGAGGGCAGAGTGAGAGAGAGGGGCAGAGTGAGAGAGAGGGGCAGAGTGAGAGAGAGGGGCAGAGTGAGAGAGAGGGCAGAGTGAGAGAGAGGGGCAGAGTGAGAGAGAGGGCAGAGTGAGAGAGAGGGGCAGAGAGAGAGAAAGGAAATAGGGGCAGAGAGAGAGAAGCGGCAGAGAGAGAGAAAGAGGGGCAGAGAGAGAGAGGGAAAGAGGGGCAGAGAGAGAGAGAAAGAGAGAGAGAGAAAGAGGGGCAGAGAGAGAGAGAGAGAGAAAGAGGGGCAGAGAGAGAGAGAGAGAGAAAGAGGGCAGAAGAGAGAGAGAGAGAGAGAAAGAGGGGCAGAGAGAGAGAGAGAGAAAGAGGGGCAGAGAGAGAGAGAAAGGGGCAGAGAGAGAGAGAGAAAGGGGGCAGAGAGAGAGAGAGAGAGGAGAGAAAGAGGGGCAGAGAGAGAGAAAGAGGGCAGAGAGAGAGAGAGAGAGAGAGAGAGGAGAGGGGCAAAGAGAGGCAGAGAGAGGGAAATGCAGAGAGGAGCTGGAGAAAGGCAGAGAGAGAGCGAGAGAACGCAGAGAGACAGAGAGCGAGAGAAAGCAGACAGCGAGAAAGAGAAGGGCTTCTCGAGGCAGAGGGAGGGCGGGCAGAGGGAGGCGGGGCAGAGGCAGGG
>NC_092707.1:156333164-156567726 GCF_047496885.1 Scyliorhinus torazame | reverse complement strand
GAGAGAGAGAGAGAGAGAGAGAGAGAAAGAGGGGCAGACAGAGAGCGAGAGAAAGGCAGACAGAGAGCGAGAGAAAGGCAGACAGAGAGCGAGAGAAAGGCAGACAGAGAGAAAGAGAAAGGCAGACAGAGAGAAAGAGAAGGCAGACAGAGAGAAAGAGAAGGCAGGGAGAGAGCAGGGAGAGGGAGAGAGGCAGGGAGAGGGAGAGAGGCAGGGAGAGGGAGAGAGGCAGGGAGAGGGAGAGAGGCAGGGAGAGGGAGAGAGGCAGGGAGAGGGAGAGAGGCAGGGAGAGGGAGAGAGGCAGGGAGAGGGAGAGAGGCAGGGAGAGGGAGAGAGGCAGGGAGAGGGAGAGAGGCAGGGAGAGGGAGAGAGGCAGGGAGAGGGAGAGAGGCAGGGAGAGGGAGAGAGGCAGGGAGAGGGAGAGAGGCAGGGAGAGGGGCAGCGAGAGAGGCAGGGAGAGGGGCAGCGAGAGAGGCAGCGAGAGGGGCAGCGAGAGAGGCAGGGAGAGGGAGAGAGGCAGGGAGAGGGAGAGAGGCAGGGAGAGGGAGAGAGGCAGGGAGAGGGAGAGAGGCAGGGAGAGGGAGAGAGGCAGGGAGAGGGAGAGAGGCAGGGAGAGGGAGAGAGGCAGGGAGAGGGAGAGAGGCAGGGAGAGGGAGAGAGGCAGGGAGAGGGAGAGAGGCAGGGAGAGGGAGAGAGGCAGGGAGAGGGAGAGGGCAGGGAGAGGGAGAGAGGCATGGAGAGGGAGAGAGGCAGGGAGAGGGAGAGAGGCAGGGAGAGGGAGAGAGGCAGGGAGAGGGAGAGAGGCAGGGAGAGGGAGAGAGGCAGGGAGAGGGAGAGAGGCAGGGAGAGGGAGAGAGGCAGGGAGAGGGAGAGAGGCAGGGAGAGGGAGAGGGGCAGGGAGAGGGAGAGGGGCAGGGAGAGGGAGAGTGGCAGGGAGAGGGAGAGGGGCAGGGAGAGGGAGAGGGGCAGGGAGAGGGAGAGGGGCAGGGAGAGGGAGAGGGGCAGGGAGAGGGAGAGGGGCAGGGAGAGGGAGAGAGGCAGCGAGAGGGAGAGTGGCAGGGAGAGGGAGAGAGGCAGGGAGAGGGAGAGGGGCAGGGAGAGGGAGAGGGGCAGGGAGAGGGAGAGGGGCAGGGAGAGGGAGAGGGGCAGGGAGAGGGAGAGAGGCAGCGAGAGGGAGAGAGGCAGCGAGAGGGAGAGAGGCAGGGAGAGAGGCAGGGAGAGGGAGAGAGGCAGGGAGAGGGAGAGAGGCAGGGAGAGGGAGAGAGGCAGGGAGAGGGAGAGAGGCAGGGAGAGGGAGAGAGGCAGGGAGAGGGAGAGAGGCAGGGAGAGGGAGAGAGGCAGGGAGAGGGAGAGAGGCAGGGAGAGGGAGAGAGGCAGGGAGAGGGAGAGGGGCAGGGAGAGGGAGAGGGGCAGGGAGAGGGAGAGGGGCAGGGAGAGGGAGAGGGGCAGGGAGAGGGAGAGGGGCAGGGAGAGGGAGAGCAGGGAGAGGGGCAGGGAGAGGGAGAGGGGCAGGGAGAGGGAGAGGGGCAGGGAGAGGGAGAGGGGCAGGGAGAGGGAGAGGGGCAGGGAGAGGGAGAGGGGCAGGGAGAGGGAGAGGGGCAGGGAGAGGGAGAGGGGCAGGGAGAGGGAGAGGGGCAGGGAGAGGGAGAGGGGCAGGGAGAGGGAGAGGGGCAGGGAGAGGGAGAGGGGCAGGGAGAGGGAGAGGGGCAGGGAGAGGGAGAGGGGCAGGGAGAGGGAGAGAGGCAGGGAGAGGGAGAGAGGCAGGGAGAGAGGCAGGGAGAGAGGCTGGGAGAGAGGCTGGGAGAGAGGCTGGGAGAGAGGCTGGGAGAGGGGCAGAGAGAGAGAGAGAGAAAGAGGGGCAGAGAGAGAGAGAGAGAGAGAGAGAAAGAGGGGCAGACAGAGAGCGAGAGAAAGGCAGACAGAGAGCGAGAGAAAGGCAGACAGAGAGCGAGAGAAAGGCAGACAGAGAGAAAGAGAAAGGCAGACAGAGAGAAAGAGAAGGGCAGACAGAGAGGCAGGGAGAGGGAAGACAGAGAGGCAGGGAGAGGGAGAGAGGCAGGGAGAGGGAGAGAGGCAGGGAGAGGGAGAGAGGCAGGGAGAGGGAGAGAGGCAGGGAGAGGGAGAGAGGCAGGGAGAGGGAGAGAGGCAGGGAGAGGGAGAGAGGCAGGGAGAGGGAGAGAGGCAGGGAGAGGGAGAGGGGCAGGGAGAGGGAGAGGGGCAGGGAGAGGGAGAGGGGCAGGGAGAGGGAGAGGGCAGGGAGAGGGAGAGGGGCAGGGAGAGGGAGAGAGGCAGGGAGAGGGAGAGAGGCAGGGAGAGGGAGAGAGGCAGGGAGAGGGAGAGAGGCAGGGAGAGGGAGAGAGGCAGGGAGAGGGAGAGAGGCAGGGAGAGGGAGAGAGGCATGGAGAGGGAGAGAGGCAGGGAGAGGGAGAGAGGCAGGGAGAGGGAGAGAGGCAGGGAGAGGGAGAGAGGCAGGGAGAGGGAGAGAGGCAGGGAGAGGGAGAGAGGCAGGGAGAGGGAGAGGGGCAGGGAGAGGGAGAGGGGCAGGGAGAGGGAGAGGGGCAGGGAGAGGGAGAGGGGCAGGGAGAGGGAGAGAGGCAGGGAGAGAGGCAGGGAGAGAGGCTGGGAGAGAGGCTGGGAGAGAGGCTGGGAGAGAGGCTGGGAGAGGGGCAGAGAGAGAGAGAGAGAAAGAGGGGCAGAGAGAGAGAGAGAGAGAGAAAGAGGGGCAGACAGAGAGCGAGAGAAAGGCAGACAGAGAGCGAGAGAAAGGCAGACAGAGAGCGAGAGAAAGGCAGACAGAGAGAAAGAGAAAGGCAGACAGAGAGGCAGGGAGAGGGAAGACAGAGAGGCAGGGAGAGGGAAGACAGAGAGGCAGGGAGAGGGAGAGAGGCAGGGAGAGGGAGAGAGGCAGGGAGAGGGAGAGAGGCAGGGAGAGGGAGAGAGGCAGGGAGAGGGAGAGAGGCAGGGAGAGGAGAGAGGCAGGGAGAGGGAGAGAGGCAGGGAGAGGGAGAGAGGCAGGGAGAGGGAGAGAGGCAGGGAGAGGGAGAGAGGCAGGGAGAGGGAGAGAGGCTGGGAGAGGGGCAGAGAGAGAGAGAGAGAAAGAGGGGCAGAGAGAGAGAGAGAGAGAGAAAGAGGGGCAGACAGAGAGCGAGAGAAAGGCAGACAGAGAGCGAGAGAAAGGCAGACAGAGAGAAAGAGAAAGGCAGACAGAGAGGCAGGGAGAGGGAAGACAGAGAGGCAGGGAGAGGGAAGACAGAGAGGCAGGGAGAGGGAAGACAGAGAGGCAGGGAGAGGGAGAGAGGCAGGGAGAGGGAGAGAGGCAGGGAGAGGGAGAGAGGCAGGGAGAGGGAGAGAGGCAGGGAGAGGGAGAGAGGCAGGGAGAGGGAGAGAGGCAGGGAGAGGGAGAGAGGCAGGGAGAGGGAGAGAGGCAGGGAGAGGGAGAGAGGCAGGGAGAGGGGCAGGGAGAGGGAGAGGGGCAGGGAGAGAGGCAGGGAGAGAGGCAGGGAGAGAGGCAGGGTGAGAGGCAGGGTGAGAGGCAGGGTGAGAGGCAGGGTGAGAGGCAGGGAGAGAGGCAGGGAGAGAGGCAGGGAGAGAGGCAGGGAGAGAGGCAGGGAGAGAGGCAGGGAGAGAGGCAGGGAGAGAGGCAGGGAGAGAGGCAGGGAGAGAGGCAGGGAGAGGCGCAGGGAGAGAGGCAGGGAGAGAGGCAGGGAGAGAGGCAGGGAGAGAGGCAGGGAGAGAGGCAGGGAGAGAGGCAGGGAGAGAGGCAGGGAGAGAGGCAGGGAGAGGGAGAGAGGCAGGGAGAGGGAGAGAGGCAGGGAGAGGGAGAGAGGCAGGGAGAGGGAGAGAGGCAGGGAGAGGGAGAGAGGCAGGGAGAGGGAGAGAGGCAGGGAGAGGGAGAGAGGCAGGGAGAGGGAGAGAGGCAGGGAGAGGGAGAGAGGCAGGGAGAGGGAGAGAGGCAGGGAGAGGGAGAGAGGCAGGGAGAGGGAGAGAGGCAGGGAGAGAGGCAGGGAGAGAGGCAGGGAGAGAGGCAGGGAGAGAGGCAGGGAGAGAGGCAGGGAGAGAGGCAGGGAGAGAGGCAGGGAGAGAGGCAGGGAGAGAGGCAGGGAGAGAGGCAGGGAGAGAGGCAGGGAGAGAGGCAGGGAGAGAGGCAGGGAGAGAGGCAGGGAGAGGGGCAGGGAGAGGGGCAGGGAGAGGGAGAGAGGGAGAGAGGCAGGGAGAGGGAGAGAGGCAGGGAGAGGGAGAGAGGCAGGGAGAGGGAGAGAGGCAGGGAGAGGGAGAGAGGCAGGGAGAGGGAGAGAGGCAGGGAGAGGGAGAGAGGCAGGGAGAGGGAGAGAGGCAGGGAGAGGGAGAGAGGCAGGGAGAGGGAGAGAGGCAGGGAGAGGGAGAGAGGCAGGGAGAGGGAGAGAGGGAGAGAGGCAGGGAGAGGGAGAGAGGCAGGGAGAGGGAAAGAGGCAGGGAGAGGGAGGAGAGGCAGGGAGAGGGAGAGAGGCAGGGAGAGGGAGAGAGGCAGGGAGAGGGAGAGAGGCAGGGAGAGGGAGAGAGGCAGGGAGAGAGGCAGGGAGAGGGAGAGAGGCAGGGAGAGGGAGAGAGGCAGGGAGAGGGAGAGAGGCAGGGAGAGGGAGAGAGGCAGGGAGAGGGAGAGAGGCAGGGAGAGGGAGAGAGGCAGGGAGAGGGAGAGAGGCAGGGAGAGGGAGAGAGGCAGGGAGAGGGAGAGAGGCAGGGAGAGGGAGAGAGGCAGGGAGAGGGAGAGAGGGGCAGAGATAGAAAGGGGCAGAGATAGAGAGGGGCAGAGATAGAGAGGGGCAGAGATAGAGAGGGGCAGAGATAGAGAGGGGCAGAGATAGAGAGGGGCAGAGTGAGAGAGAGGGGCAGAGTGAGAGAGAGGGGCAGAGTGAGAGAGAGGGGCAGAGTGAGAGAGAGGGGCAGAGTGAGAGAGAGGGGCAGAGTGAGAGAGAGGGGCAGAGTGAGAGAGAGGGGCAGAGTGAGAGAGAGGGGCAGAGTGAGAGAGAGGGGCAGAGTGAGAGAGAGGGGCAGAGTGAGAGAGAGGGGCAGAGTGAGAGAGAGGGGCAGAGTGAGAGAGAGGGGCAGAGTGAGAGAGAGGGGCAGAGTGAGAGAGAGGGGCAGAGTGAGAGAGAGGGGCAGAGTGAGAGAGAGGGGCAGAGTGAGAGAGAGGGGCAGAGTGAGAGAGAGGGGCAGAGTGAGAGAGAGGGGCAGAGTGAGAGAGAGGGGCAGAGTGAGAGAGAGGGGCAGAGTGAGAGAGAGGGGCAGAGTGAGAGAGAGGGGCAGAGTGAGAGAGAGGGGCAGAGTGAGAGAGAGGGGCAGAGTGAGAGAGAGGGGCAGAGTGAGAGAGAGGGGCAGAGTGAGAGAGAGGGGCAGAGTGAGAGAGAGGGGCAGAGTGAGAGAGAGGGGCAGAGTGAGAGAGAGGGGCAGAGTGAGAGAGAGGGGCAGAGTGAGAGAGAGGGGCAGAGTGAGAGAGAGGGGCAGAGTGAGAGAGAGGGGCAGAGTGAGAGAGAGGGGCAGAGTGAGAGAGAGGGGCAGAGTGAGAGAGAGGGGCAGAGTGAGAGAGAGGGGCAGAGTGAGAGAGAGGGGCAGAGTGAGAGAGAGGGGCAGAGTGAGAGAGAGGGGCAGAGTGAGAGAGAGGGGCAGAGTGAGAGAGAGGGGCAGAGTGAGAGAGAGGGGCAGAGTGAGAGAGAGGGGGGGCAGAGTGAGAGAGAGGGGGGGCAGAGGGAGGGGGGGCAGAGGGAGGGGGGGCAGAGGGAGGGGGGGCAGAGGGAGGGGGGGCAGAGGGAGGGGGGGCAGAGGGAGGGGGGCAGGGGGCAGAGGGCAGAGGGCGGGGCAGGGGGCAGAGGGCAGAGGGCGGGGCAGGGGGCAGAGGGCAGAGGGCGGGGCAGGGGGCAGAGGGCAGAGGGCGGGGCAGGGGGCAGAGGGCAGAGGGCGGGGCAGGGGGCAGAGGGCAGAGGGCGGGGCAGGGGGCAGAGGGCGGGGCAGGGGGCAGAGGGCAGAGGGCGGGGCAGGGGGCAGAGGGCGGGGCAGGGGGCAGAGGGCGGGGCAGGGGGCAGAGGGCGGGGCAGGGGGCAGAGGGCGGGGCAGGGGGCAGAGGGCGGGGCAGGGGGCAGAGGGCGGGGCAGGGGGCAGAGGGCGGGGCAGGGGGCAGAGGGCGGGGCAGGGGGCAGAGGGCGGGGCAGGGGGCAGAGGGCGGGGCAGGGGGCAGAGGGCGGGGCAGGGGGCAGAGGGCGGGGCAGGGGGCAGAGGGCGGGGCAGGGGGCAGAGGGCGGGGCAGGGGGCAGAGGGCGGGGCAGGGGGCAGAGGGCGGGGCAGGGGGCAGAGGGCGGGGCAGGGGGCAGAGGGCGGGGCAGAGGGCAGAGGGCGGGGCAGGGGGCAGAGGGCGGGGCAGGGGGCAGAGGGCGGGGCAGGGGGCAGAGGGCGGGGCAGGGGGCAGAGGGCGGGGCAGGGGGCAGAGGGCGGGGCAGGGGGCAGAGGGCGGGGCAGGGGGGCAGAGGGCGGGGCAGGGGGCAGAGGGGCGGGGCAGGGGGCGGGGCAGGGGGCAGAGGGCGGGGCAGAGGGCGGGGCAGGGGGCGGGGCAGGGGGCAGAGGGCGGGGCAGAGGGCGGGGCAGGGGCAGGGGGCAGAGGGCGGGGCAGAGGGCGGGGCAGGGGGCAGAGGGCGGGGCAGGGGGCAGAGGGCGGGGCAGGGGGCAGAGGGCGGGGCAGGGGGCAGAGGGCGGGGCAGGGGGCAGAGGGCGGGGCAGGGGGCAGAGGGCGGGGCAGGGGGCAGAGGGCGGGGCAGGGGGCAGAGGGCGGGGCAGGGGGCAGAGGGCGGGGCAGGGGCAGAGGGCGGGGCAGGGGGCAGAGGGCGGGGCAGGGGGCAGAGGGCGGGGCAGGGGGCAGAGGGCGGGGCAGGGGGCAGAGGGCGGGGCAGGGGGCAGAGGGCGGGGCAGGGGGCAGAGGGCGGGGCAGGGGGCAGAGGGCGGGGCAGGGGGCAGAGGGCGGGGCAGGGGGCAGAGGGCGGGGCAGGGGGCAGAGGGCGGGGCAGGGGGCAGAGGGCGGGGCAGGGGGCAGAGGGCGGGGCAGGGGGCGGGGCAGGGGGCAGAGGGCGGGGCAGGGGGCAGAGGGCGGGGCAGGGGGCGGGGCAGGGGGCGGGGCAGGGGGCAGAGGGCGGGGCAGAGGGCGGGGCAGGGGGCAGAGGGCGGGGCAGGGGGCAGAGGGCGGGGCAGGGGGCAGAGGGCGGGGCAGGGGGCAGGGGGCGGGGCAGGGCAGGGGGCGGGGGCGGGGCAGGGGGTGGGGCAGGGGGCAGAGGGCGGGGCAGGGGGAAGGGGGCGGGGCAGGGGGCAGGGGGCAGGGGGCGGGGCAGGGGGCAGGGGGCGGGGCAGGGGGCGGGGCAGGGGGCGGGGCAGGGGGCAGAGGGCGGGGCAGGGGGAGGGCGGGGCAGGGGGCAGGGGGCAGAGGGCGGGGCAGGGGGCAGAGGGCGGGGCAGGGGGCAGAGGGGGGCAGGGGGGAGGGGGGGGGCAGAGGGCGGGGCAGGGGGCAGAGGGCGGGGCAGGGGGCAGAGGGCGGGGCAGGGGGCAGAGGGCGGGGCAGGGGGCAGAGGGCGGGGCAGGGGGCAGAGGGCGGGGCAGGGGGCAGAGGGCGGGGCAGGGGGCAGAGGGCGGGGCAGGGGGCAGAGGGCGGGGCAGGGGGCAGAGGGCGGGGCAGGGGGCAGAGGGCGGGGCAGGGGGCAGAGGGCGGGGCAGGGGGCAGAGGGCGGGGCAGGGGGCAGAGGGCGGGGCAGGGGGCAGAGGGCGGGGCAGGGGGCAGAGGGCGGGGCAGGGGGCAGAGGGCGGGGCAGGGGCAGAGGGCGGGGCAGGGGGCAGAGGGCGGGGCAGGGGGCAGAGGGCGGGGCAGGGGGCAGAGGGCGGGGCAGGGGGCAGAGGGCGGGGCAGGGGGCAGAGGGCGGGGCAGGGGGCAGAGGGCGGGGCAGGGGGCAGAGGGCGGGGGCAGGGGGCAGAGGGCGGGGGCAGGGGGCAGAGGGCGGGGCAGGGGGCAGAGGGCGGGGCAGGGGGCAGAGGGCGGGGCAGGGGCAGAGGGCGGGGCAGGGGGCAGAGGGCGGGGCAGGGGGCAGAGGGCGGGGGCAGGGGGCAGAGGGCGGGGCAGGGGGCAGAGGGCGGGGCAGGGGGCAGAGGGCGGGGCAGAGGGGGGGCAGGGGCAGAGGGGGGGCAGGGGCAGAGGGCGGGGCAGGGGGCAGAGGGCGGGGCAGGGGGCAGAGGGCGGGCAGGGCAGAGGGCGGGGCAGAGGGGCAGGGCAGGGGGCAGAGGCGGGCAGGGGGCAGAGGGCGGGGCAGGGGGCAGAGGGCGGGGCAGGGGGCAGAGGGCGGGGCAGGGGGCAGAGGGCGGGGCAGGGGGCAGAGGGCGGGGCAGGGGGCAGAGGGCGGGGCAGGGGGCAGAGGGCGGGGCAGGGGGCAGAGGGCGGGACAGGGGGCGGGGCAGGAGGCAGAGGGCGGGGCAGGAGGCAGAGGGCGGGGCAGGGGGCAGAGGGCGGGGCAGGAGGCAGAGGGCGGGGCAGGGGGCAGAGGGCGGGGCAGGGGGAAGGGGGCGGGGCAGGGGGCGGGGCAGGGGGCGGGGCAGGGGGCAGAGGGCGGGGCAGGGGGAGGGCGGGGCAGGGGGCGGGGCAGGGGGCAGAGGCGGGGCGGGGCAGGGGGCGGGGCGCGGGGCAGAGGGCGGGGCGCGGGGCAGAGGGCGGGGCGCGGGGCAGAGGGCGGGGCGCGGGGCAGAGGGCGGGGCGCGGGGCAGAGGGCGGGGCGCGGGGCAGAGGACGGGGCGCGGGGCAGAGGACGGGGCGCGGGGCAGAGGACGGGGCGCGGGGCAGAGGACGGGGCGGGGCAGAGGACGGGGCGGGGCAGAGGACGGGGCGGGGCAGAGGACGGGGCGGGGCAGAGGGCGGGGCGGGGCAGAGGGCGGGGCGGGGCCGAGGGCGGGGCGGGGCCGAGGGCGGGGCGGGGGCCGAGGCGGGGCAGAGGGCGAGCGGGGCAGAGGGCGAGCGGGGCAGAGGGCGAGCGGGGCAGAGCGAGAGAGAGAGAGAAAAAGAGGGGCAGAGAGAGCGAGAAAGAGGGGCAGAGAGAGCGAGAAAGAGGGGCAGAGAGAGCGAGAAAGAGGGGCAGAGAGAGCGAGAAAGAGGGGCAGAGAGAGCGAGAAAGAGGGGCAGAGAGAAAGAGGGCAGAGAGAGAGAGAGAGAGGGGCAGAGAGAGAGAGAGAGAGGGGCAGAGAGAGAGAGAGAGAGGGGCAGAGAGAGAGAGAGAGAGAGAGAGAGAGGCAGAGAGAGAGAGAGAGAGAGAGAGAGAGAGAGAGAGGGAGAGGCAGAGAGGGGGAAAGGCAGAGAGAGAGAGAGCGAGAGAAAGGCAGAGAGAGAGCGAAAGAAAGGCAGTGAGAGAGCGAGTGAAAGGCAGTGAGAGAGAGAGAGAGAGCGCAAGAGCGAGAGAGAGAGAGAGAAAGGCAGAGAGAGAGAGAGAGAGAGAGAGAAAGGCAGAGAGAGAGAGAGAGAGAGAGAGAGAAAGAGAAAGGCAGAGAGAGAGAGAAAGAAAGGCAGAGAGAGAAAAAGAAAGGCAGAGAGAGAAACAGAAAGACAGAGAGAGAGAGAAAAGCAGAGAGAGAGAGAAGCAGAGAGAGAGAGGCAGAGAGAGAGAAAGGCAGAGGGAGAGAGAGGAAGGCAGAGAGAGAGAGCGAGGAAGGCAGAGAGAGAGAGAGAGAGAGGAAGGCAGAGAGAGAGAGAGAAAGGGGCAGAGAGAGAGTGAGAGAAAGAGGGGCAGAGAGAGACAGAGAGAGAGAGACAGAGAGAGAGAGAGAGAGGCAGAGAGAGAGAGAGAGAGAGAGAAAGGCAGAGAGAGAGAGAGAGAAAGGCAGAGAGAGAGAGAGAGAGAGAAAGGCAGAGAGAGAGAGAGAGAGAGAGAGAGAAAGGCAGAGAGAGAGAGAGAGAGAGAGAGAGAGAGAGAAAGGCAGAGAGAGAGAGAGAGGCAGAGAGAGAGGGGGAAAGGCAGAGAGAGAGCGAGAGAAAGGCAGAGAGAGAGAGAGAGAAAGGCAGAGAGAGAGAGAGAGAGAGAGAGAAAGGCAGAGAGAGTGAGAGAGAGAGAGAAAGGCAGAGAGAGTGAGAGAGAGAGAGAGAAAGGCAGAGAGAGAGAGAGAGAGAGAGAGAGAGAGAGAGAGAGAGAGGGGTGCAGAAAGGGAAGCATTGTTGCTTCACAGCGCCAGGGTCCGAGGTTTGATTCCCGGTTTGGGTCACTGTCTGTGCGGAGTCTGCACGTTTTCCATGTCTGCGTGGGATTCCTCCCAATCTCTTTGCTGTCCTTCTCTCTTTTCATAGAATCTACAGTGCAGAAGGCCATTCGGCCCATCGAGTCTATACCAGCCCCTTGAAAGAGGACCCTACCTAAACCCACACCTCCACTCTATCCCCGTAACCCCACCTAATTTTGGACACTACAGGGCAATTTAGTGTGACTAATCCACCTAACCTGCACATCTTTGGACTGTGGGAGGAAACCGGAGCCCCCGGAGGAAACCCACGCAATCACGGGAAGAGCATGCAGACTCCGTACAGACAGTGACCCAAGCCGGGAATCGAACACAGGTCCCTGGCATTGTGAAGCAACAGTGCTAACCACTGTGCTGCCCAAAAGAGGTTTGGGATATTATGGTCATGAAAGGAGCCACTTGCATTTATGGAACACCTTTCACATCATTCAAGGGCTACACAAGCAAGTAATTACACACTTTTGAAATGTCCACTGTTGGAATGTATGGAATCACAGCAATCTTTCCCCAACCAACAATGTGATCATGACCAATGAGTTTTTAAATGTTGGAAGGAAAACTCCCAATCAGTTCCTCAAAAAGCACACCGCAATATTACATAAACCCAAGAGGGCAGATATGGAGCTTCAGTTTAAGATCGGATCTGAACCGACAACCTCCTGAGTCAGGGCGAGTAAGTTAACCACAGCTGATGGAAATACCTGGCAGGAGTGTGTGCCTTACCTCACAGACATCGGGCACCTCTAGCCTAGTCTCTGGAGGTGCTTTCACCGCGATCACAGTCTGGTCCTGGAAACTGTTGATCGAGCGTATATCTTGGTATGTGACGTATGCTAGCGTGGATGGAGGTCAAGGTGAGAAAACAGACCAATTCCAAGACGCACTCCCCGTCACATGTATTCCCTCGCCCACCCACCCCCCAGGTCACATTCATCCCCTCTCTCCCATGCACCTCCCCAGTCACATTCCCTCCCGCTTTCTCCTCCAACACACACACACTCGTGATTAGCAGGAGGATGCAGCAGACACCGTGGACACACAGGATGCCCGTTCATTAACATTGCACCCAAGCCCCAATCACCTGGGTCCCTCCCCATTCCTTTTTTAAAAATAAATTTAGAGTGCCCAATTAATTTTTTCCAATTAAGGGGCAATTTTAGCCTGCACATCTTTTGGGTTGTGGGGACAAATCCCACGTAAACACGGGGAGAATGTGCAAACTCCACACAGACAGTGACCCAGAGCCAGGATCGAACCTGGGTCCTCGGCGCCATGAGGCAGCAGGGCTAACCCACTGCGCCACCGTGCTGCCATCCCTCCACATTCCTGACAGCGGAGTTAACCTCCCAGAAAGATTCACAAGAGAGGTGATCCATTCATACAGCAGACAGGACAACCTCAGGATGTCCCAAAGCACTGGACAGCCACTGCGCTGCCTTTTAATAGTAAGGCAGATTACAAAGGCACAAACACACAGGGTGTGAGCCACATCCCCACCAGTGAGAATGATACAGACACACACCGATAGTAGAGTGAAACTGTTAACACGTGAAAGGATATCTCTGATTTTCCTCATCGTCCGTCAACATTTTCAGCTGAGTGCTGCAGTTTTGGATGAGGTCATCAAGGGATCGCTCCTTCCATACGAGGTCAGTCAGATCCTGCCTGAGGCACTGCTGCTTCGCCACGACTGATGTATCTTCAAACAGACTGCGGCCCCTGTGAGAGAAAACCAGTCAGTCAGCAAAGGCCTCGTTCCCTCCAGTCTGCAAGGCGGCATATGCAAAACCCCAATTGGCCGCAGGCAGGCCAGGTGCCAATTGAATGGACAGCCCCCCCCCCCCCCAACTAAAACAGGCAATGGGACCCTGATCCCAAGATAGTTCTCAACGTCGTTCCCTTCCACCATCAGTGTGGCTCCCTCTGCTCCTCGCATCATTGATCTCCTCCAATGATTATAAAAAGGGGTAATGCCCCACTATCGAATGGGAAGGGACACTCTCAGCCAACTGCAAGCCTGAGGGGGGGGGGGGGGGGGAAGGAAAAACAGCCCCCTACCTGGAAGCACAATGATTGACCTAGTGTCAAAAACAATTTGCAGTTCAGTCACATTTTTAACATAGTACACGTGCCCAAGGTGCGTCACAGGAACATAAATCAAACAATATTTGGCACCAAGCCACATATTAAGACAGGTAACCAAAACCTTGGTCAAAGAGATAGGTTTTAGGGAGTGTTAAAGGAGGCGAGAGGTTTAAGGACAGAATTCCAGTGCTTAGAGTCTAGACAGCTTGGATTGGATTGTCACAGGCACCAAGTTACAGTGAAAAGTATTGTTCTGCATGCAGCTCAGACAGATCATTCCGTCCATGAAAAGAAAATGCATAATAGGGCAAACATAAAATACACAATGTAAATCCATAGACACAGGCATCGGGTGAAGCATACAGGAGTGTAGTACTACTCGGCAGGCAAGATGTGTGAAGAGATCAGATCAGTCCATCAGAGGGTCGTTTAGGAGTCTGGTGACAGTGGGGAAGAAGCTGTTTTTGAATCTGTTCGTGCGTGTTCTCAGACTTCTGTATCTCCTGCCCGATGGAAGAAGTTGGAAGAGTGAGTAAGCCGGGTGGGAGGGGTCTTTTGAGTATGCTGCCCGCTTTCCCCAGGCAGCGGGTGGTGTAGATAGAGTCAATGGACTGGGCGGTTTTCATGATTCTCTGTACTCGTCTTGGGCCGAGCAGTTGCCATACCAGGCTGTGATGCAGCCTGATAAGATGCTTTCTGTGGAGCATTTGTAAAAGTTGGTAAGAGTCAATGTGGACATTGTGCTCAAGGTACAAATGTCAATGTCGTCATGATGACAACCTGGCTGTCCAAGAGGACAGAATTGGAGGAATGCAGAGATCTTGGTGGACTGTTGGGCTGGAAAGGGTTACAGAGATAGCGAGAAGGGCATAAAAATGGAATGATAGACTTCGGGTGGCAGTCATGGAATGAGTGGTCACACATAAGGTGGCTCCTGCCAGAGGTCAGACTCTTTGGCCCTTTTTGCCCGTTTTACGGCGAAGTTGGAGGTGGAAAAGGCGGGAATACTAAAGAGCAAGGTATTCACCTTCGGTGGGGAATGTCGAAAGGGTAGCAGACGAGGAGCGTGTCAAATAAGGGACACTTTAGATCAGGAGGATGTGAATGATGCAGGTAATGGTGACTTCAGAGGACTTGGCGAAGGTCGCAGAGCTGATTCGGGCTACCCCAGAGAGCGTGCAGTAGAGGTTGAATGCGCAGAGTGCATCGATCCAAAAGTTGGAGGAGACGACCATGAGAATTGGATTGCCTCTTGGAGGCAGAAATGATGCTGATAGCGGATGGCCAGAAAAAGTGGAGGGAGAAGGTAGACGATTTGGAGGACCACTCGGGCAGAACTGGAGGGTCTTCTACTGCCCCCCTGAGGTGGATCAGGCACACCAGTCATTGAGGAAGCCGAGAGCAGGGGAGCTGCCGTGGGCAACGATTGAGAGGCTGCACCAGTACCTGGACAAGGAGTAGATTCTGAGGTGGGTGAAGGAGGCACAGGAATGCACTTGGGAAGGCCATGCAGTTCGTATTTACCAGGACTTAGGACTGGAGCTAGCTAAGCAAAGCTTTGGGTTTAATAAGGCAAAGGCAGCTATTTCAGGAACAAGGTGCCGTTTTGGAAGTTGTACCCTGCTCACCTGCGGGTCACGCATGGGGAAAAGGAGCATTACTTTGATATGCCGGAGGAGGCAATAACCTTTTAAGGGACCATGGACTGGGGGATGTTTGAAGGTTTTGGTTGGGTTTGCCTGTGATCTGATCAATGGGTGGGAGGGATGGTACGGTGGTTAAATATGTTTCTGATAGTATTATCCACTCTGTATTTTTACTTATGTTGAAGATCAAGTTTGAAATACTTCCCTTCCCGCATTTGGGGGTGTTGGGAATATTAAAACATGTGGGGTTTGGTGTGACAATGTGATGTGGACAAGCAGGAGAATAAGGAGGCCATATTATAAAGGGGGCATATCTTTTATCGCAGGTGGGGGCCACCATGCCAGCAAGTTTGCTAGTTAACAGAAGCAAAGTGGTGGGGGTGGAAGGGAAAAAGAGTTGTGGGGATGGGCTTTGGTTGGGATGGGGGGGGGGGGGGGGGGGTAGTGGCTGACATCGGATGTTTCTTGTTGGAGGAGATGGTTGGAGGGGGATGGCATGGCCATTTTGAAGCCACACATGTGGTGGGCGAGACAGGGCCTGGGGGAGTCCATTGAAAATGGCTGATCATGGCCAGGGGGAGCCCCCCGACCGGACCAATCTCATGGAATGTTAGTTGTCTGAATGGACCAATCAAGTTGTCCCGTGTTTTCGCTCATTTAAAGAGCTTGAAGGCAGATGTGCTTTTTATGCAGCTGAAGGTTAAACATCATACGAAGTTCAGGAAAGGCTGGGTGGGAAATGGTTCCATTCGGGGTTGGATACGAAGGCATGGGGCACAGCAGTGTTAATTTGTAATAGGGTGGCTTTCTCAGTGACTAGTACACGTACAATGTATTCCTAAACAGATTTTGTCGTTATGGACAAGGCATTGTTGGCAGGGGCAGAGTATTCTGTGATTGTGTTGTCAGATCATGCGTAGCATTTCGTAGACGTGTGTGTAGAATAGGGAGCTCCCAGCGACCGCAGTGGAGGCTGGATGTGGGATCGTTGGCAGATAAGGGGGCGTGAGAGGGGTTAGGGACCTATGTGGAACTTAATAAAAGCGAGGAGATGTCTGCCTCCATGCTGTGGGAGGACTGAAGGCAGTAATCAGAGGGAGCGGGGGGGGCAGGGTAAAGAAAGAGAGAGAGAGAGAGAGAGAGAGAGAGAGAGAGACAGACAGACAGACAGAGACAGAAAGGAACCTATTTCAATCAAGGCGCATAGAGATACGGTGAAGTGGTTGGGTAGGCAGAGGTTGGTCCAGGCCATTTTGGTGGTGGATCAGAGGTATTCAATGGCCCCAGATGAGAGGTTGTTGAAAGAAAGGAAGATGCACCGGATGGAACTTTTCTCTACCAGGAAGGCAGTAGGGTATGGGGAGAAGGCTAGTAGTCTGCTCAAGCACCAGTTGAGGCAGCAGCGTGGGAGATCGGGCAGATAAGGGGTCCTGGTTGGAGGGGGCAGAAGAGGAGACGACCAGGGAATGGGCATTCTTGGAAGGCTTGGATTTCCTTTTGGTAGAGAGAAGGGGTGGGGGGCAGGTGCAGGGGCTGGACAAGGTGGTGAAGTGCATCATGTTGACACAGTCTGGGAAGACACCCTGGTCCAGATGGATTCCCAGCAGAATTCTATAAAAAGTTTGCTACAGAGCTGCGGCCTCTCCTAGTGAAAATGTTTAATAAGGGGAAAGCTTACGCCCACGCTGGAACAAGAATCAATTTTGCTTATTTTAAAGGAAGTAAAGATCCAGAGGAGTGTGGGTTGGATCATCCAATATGGCTTCTAAATGAGGATCCGAAGTTGTTGGCCAAGGTGCTGGTAAAGCGAATGGAGGATTGTGTGCCGGGTGGGGTAGGAAAGGACCAAACGGGATTAATGAAGACGCGAGAGCTATTGTCTAATATTAGGAGGTTACTAAATGTGGTGATGCCGCCCCCGACGGGTGAGGAAACAAAGTAATAATATCATCGAGGCGGTGTTTGACCGGGTTGTTTACTTGTTTTGAAAGTGTTGGGGCAGTTTGGTTCGGGCTGGGGTCGGATCAGGACTCCCACGGCCAGTGCATGGACAAACAATACAAGTTTGGGGGATTTCTGTTTGCACTGGGGAAAGAGGCAGGGCTGTCCACTGTCCCGATTGCTTTTAACGTTAGCGATCGAGTCACTGGTATTGGCGTTTGGGTTTCAATGGGATGGAGAGGGGGAGGAGGGTGGAGCATTGAGTGTCCCTCTGTGCAGATGACTTGCTGCTGTATGTCACAGACCTGGTGGATAGTATGGATAGGATTTTGGGGGTAATGGCAGAGTTGGCAACGTTCTCAGGGTATAAGCTCAATGTGGGGAAAGAGCAAGGTGTTCCTGATTAGTGCTCGGATGAAGCGGAGGTGTTTGGAGAAGTTACCATTATGGCTGGTCAAGTTGAACTTGAAATATCTGGGAATAGGGGTGGCGCATGGTTGGGCTCAGTTGCATAAATTACATTTGGCTAATTTGGTAGAGAGGATGAAAGATGACAAGAGGCGGGAGGCTCTCCTTCTTTCGATGGCAGTGAGGGACCAGACGGTGAAGATAATGGTCGTACCAAAGTTTTTGTTGTCTTCAGAATCTCCCGGTTTTGTCCACAAGACTTTTTTTTAATGAGGATAAATAGGTTGATTTCAGATTTTATATGGGCGGGCAAGGTGCCACGGGCTCGGAAAGTGCTTTTGGAGAGGGACAGGCGGATGGGAGGGTCGGCTTTGCCAAATTACTACTGGGTGTTAGTAAGTGGAGAAGGTTCAGAAGTGGTTCATGCGGGAAGGGCCGGTGTCAGCTTCACATAGGGGGACAAGTTTGAGGGCACTGGTGTTGGTGACTCTGCCGTTCTTGTCAGCCAAATACTCCGAGCCTTGTGGTGGTTGCATCACTCAGGATCTGGAAATAGTGCAGGCAACATTTTAGGATGGAGAGCATGTCGCTGTGGGCATTGATTTGTTATAATAAGATTTATCCCAGCAGGTTTGAACTCAACATCCAGGGCATGATTGGGGGGGGGGGTTCAGGGATTTGTTCATGGAGGGCAGGTTTGCAGAGTTGGTGGAGAAGTTGAAGTTGCAACATTTGTAAACCAGGGACTTTGTGAGGGAGTTGGCCACATCACCGAGGCTGCCACCCCCATTGTTGCTTGAAACGATTGTCAGAGGACAAGATGGAGGGAGGTTTATGGGGAGCTAATGGAGAGAGGTGGGGCAGAAAGTGCGTTTTGTTCAGGGAGGGGCAGAAAGTGCGATTTGTTCTGTCATCTTTGTTTTATATTACAAATATAAAGTGGGGCATGTGGGGTGTTAAGATGGCAGGAGGGGTTTGTTTTGTACGATGGCAAGTGTATAAAAATAATCATTTCCAGCGTTTTGCATACAAATCTTTATAAAGCAGAATGATGACTACTCAAATAGTGGCATGATGCGAAGGGGAAGGGCTACGTTTCTCAAACACTCAAAACAACTCAGAATCATAGAATTTACAGTGCCAAAGGAAGCCATTCGGCCCATCGAGTCTGCACCGGCCCTTGGAAAGAGCACCCTACCCAAGCCCACACCTCCACCCTATCCCTCATAACAGCAACTTGGGCCCAGGGATGGATCTCCATGAAGGCAGGAGTTACCAGGAGTGATTCTGCAACACAGCCCAGAGGTGATAGTTTCACACCACAGCCCAAAGATGTGCAGGGTAGGCGATTGGCCACACTAAATTGCCCCTTAATTGGAAAAAAAAGAATTGGGTTGTCTAAATTTATTTTAAAAACCAATGTCCGGGCCCATCTAATCCTTCACCTCCACATGCGGGAGTGTCTACTCTGTCGATCCTCCCGCTCCATCAGGTACCAAGCCCTAAGAGGGGGTTGGCGACCATGGACTTCCATTGGATTGGTCCACAATTAAGCTTGGCACAATACTGCAGTGGTTCGCCCTTGCCTTCTGCAGTACGGCTGACCAGGAAACTCTCCACTCTTACAGCCTGCCTTTAGGTGTATTGGAAGGATTTACAGGTTGATAATCAATGTGTTTGGCCACATTACAAACACACCTTCCATGGGCATCAAGTCCTGAAGTGGGATTTGAACCCAGAGCTTCTAGCCCAGAGGTACGCACACTACCCAATGTGCCACAAGACCTCCCTTATCCTATCGATAGGTGTGCTAACCTTCCAGTATTGCATTGGAAGCTCTAGGAATTGGAGATTAATTCCCAGGAGACTGCTGCAGGTAACATCAAAGAGAAAATCATAGCAGCATTAAAAATAAAGCACAATTCTTTCACCCTCTTTGTACAATTGTATTAGTTATGAAGCATATCGGAGATTGGCAAAGTTAATTGGATGGTTCGGCTGCCAGTCGGTCCGCTTATTTTCCAATTGGCCAAGGGAGGCGAGGTTGGCCACATCAAGTGATCAATGGCGAGTGTGGGTGCAGGTAGCTGAAGGTCACAAATGTGTCCACCCAGATTTGGTGACCCTCCTCCCAAGTGGCTGAATCGACAACTTACCCAAGGTTTGGAAAGGAGAGTGAGAGGGGGGGGGGGGTTTAACTGAAGTACAGGCTGTTGAAGGATCTCGACAAGATGGACGCGGAAAGGACGTTCCCTCTTATGGATGAATCGGGAACTAAGGGGCACAGTTTTAAAATTGGGGGCCACCCTTTTCGGACAGAGACTAGGGGAATCCAAACCCCCCCCCCACCCCTCCCCCTCTCAGAGGATTGTGCAACTCAAAAGGCTGGAGACGGTGGGGAGGGGGGTCACTGAATATTTTTAAGGTGGAGCTAGATTTATTCCCTTGCATAACAAGAATTTCAGGTTACCAAGGACGGGGGGGGGGGAGATTTGGGAATCTGAAATTCAAAACAAAGATGAGCCATAATTTTATTGAATGGTCAAGCAGGCACGAGAGACCAAGTAACCCATTTCTGTTCTTATTTCATATGTTCAAATACATGTGCCGACCATTTGGAAAAACCCAGTGTCAGGAATCCAATGCTGTGACTTACATCCACTGAATGTTATTCTTAGATTTCTTCCGGATGAGCTGGATTCCTTCCAAAACATTGGTGATGTCATAAATCCTCCTCTTCTGGACCTCAAGGACCTCTGCTGCTCGATTCAGGTCCAGGACACCATCAGGAGACTCGCTGAGGAGATGGACAAATTTCTTGGTCAGAAGCCCGAGTGAGGTGTCGTATCGGGTCTTCTCCCCCGGGGACTTGGGAGCTGTGACGAAAGAAAAAAAAAACACACACTTGGGTCAGAGCTCAAAAATCAATTGTGTGGCCACAGAAAACATTGGGCGAAATTCCACATGGGCGGGGCAGCAAAGATCATCAGCGCATTGAATGATATAGCACAGAAAGAGGCTATTCAGTCCATCTTTCCAGTAGTCCCACTCCCCTATGATTTCCCCATGGCCCAGCAAATTTTACACAGCTAATTCCCTGTTGAAAGTTAGTCTTGAATTTTCTCCCACCATCCCATCAGGCAGCATCGTCCAGATCACAAGTTTGTGTGTGAAAAAAAATTCTGTTCATCTCTGCTCTAGTTCTTTGGCCTATTTATTATCTCAAATCAGTGTCCTCCCACCAATGTACGCAACTGACCTGCACTAACAGTTGATGGGTCACTCAATAGCTGGAGACCAGAAAGGGCCCCAGGACTATTTTGAGGATATTCACCTCTGGTAGATGGAGCTCTGCAGGATACCATTGGCACTAGCAACACCTTTTGGGGAGCGGGGGGGGAAAGAGAGCATCCCCACCCCAGAGATTAATCAACTGGAGGGAGCTCAGCGCCACACCAGCCTCACGTTCCCCCAAATGCAAAACACACCCATTTTCAGTGACATCGGCTTGTTGAGGAGGACCCTTTGCAATTTTTCGTGCTCATTCCGAATGGTGACCTGTCGTCCACAGGATGGACCTCTGACCACCATTTTGAAAAAATGGTAAAAATGGCAGCATTCAATACTTTCTCCCACTGGAACTTTGCAACAAACAACAACTCGTCAACCCATCAGAAAGATGCAAATCGATTGACGGGACTTGGGAGGAGAAAAAGAGTGACGGCTCTGTAGCAATTGGAAAAATCAATGACCACCACTCCGGCACAATGGCCAAACACTTACTTTTTGGACTAGGAATCCTGGCCGGCATTTTGCCTTTTCCTTTCGGAGTTCGGAATTCTTGTAAATACTGATGCCCACTGCCTTCGAGGTCCAGTTTGCGTTTTGCCTGACGACAAAGAAAAATATTTGTGATTTGACAATTTAAAAGCAAAAATAGAGAAATATTGCGTTATAAAATGTCCCAAACATATATTTCCCTCTCCCTTCCAAGGCTCAATTGCGGAGACAGTAATCGTAACACTAGTTGGACTCTCAGTTTGAAAGCAGGAGATTCCTGCATAGCACTGCGGGGAAATTGCACCACCCAATGAGGTGAGGTATAGAGTTCTGCAGGACCCAGGGCATTGCCTAGTTAACTACAAGTGTACCTAGTACTGGTCTTTCCAAATCTAGTTGGGTGCAGTCTGGAACGATCTCATCACAAGACTTCCTGTCTCTTACAGCAAATTGGAAAGTCAGATTCTCAATTATTCCACAGGATAGCTCCAAGCTCTCAGCCAAATGAAATAAAAAATGAAAATCGCTTATTGTCACGAGTAGGCTTCAAATGAAGTTCCTGTGAAAAGCCCCTAGTCGCCACATTCCGGCACCTGTTCGGGGAGGCTGGTACGGGAATTGAACCCGCGCTGCTGGCCTGCCTTGGTCTGCTTTCAAAGCCAGCTATTTAGCCCTGTGCTAAACCATCTCTAACATTTGTACAATTAATTTTTTTTTAAAGTGCTCAAAGAAAATATTTTAAGAAAAAAATGCTGCAATGACTTTTCTTTTTGAGTGTTGTCCACAGCAGTATCCCAGAGATTATTCCTCAATTCCTGGAGACGGTGCAAAAGGAAGCCATTTGGCCCATCATGTCTGCACCAGCTCTCCAAATGAGCATCATGACTTACTATTCTGCTGCCTTTTCCCCCCCTACCCTTCTCTCACGCCTTTTGGAATGTCTCAATTGATGCTGCCTCCACCTTCCAGGCAGTGCATCTCAGATCCAAACCACTTGTGTGAAAAAGTTTTCCCTCACATCACATTTGCTTCTTCTGGAAATCACTTTATTAAAATCGGTGCCCTCTCGTTCTGGATCCTTTAACGAGCGGGAACAGTTTCACCCCATCTATTCTGTCCAGCCCCTAATGATTTTGACCACCTCCATCAATTCTCCTCTTAGCTTATTCTCTCCATGGAGAATAGTCCCAACATCTCCTGGCAACCCAACTGGCCGAGGGAGGTCAAAAATAAGTCAGTGTCCCTGCCCATTCCAGTGCAAACCCAGACAGCAAGGACGTGGACATTGGGCTGCATTGCGATGCTCTCTGTAGTTGGATAGCTTGTGCTTTGTGACAGTGTCACAAAGATCAGCTTTGATGGTGTTTCTGCAGTGAGCAGACTACGCGGATCTGGAGGCAGTGCGCTTGGGAAGGGTATGCTCGTGTGTGGGGAGGAGGTGAAGGATAGAAGGCTACCTTGTAGCTCAAACCACTTGGATAAACAACAGTTTAAACTATTAGCATCGAGAAAGGCTTGGATCATTTATGGCCTAGGCTCTGGCTCCGCGCTCATTCAGATCCACAGTACAGCAGGCCAGGGGCCTGCAGCTTCCACAGCCCGACAAACCACACCACCAGGACACTTGCTGAACCTTCACAAGGGGTTCAAAACCGCAAAATATCACGGAGGAAAACCATTAAGTGCAGTCATTCATCAGGAGGGGTGTTGCCATGGCGAAAGCCTGTTGAAGGACAACCTCATGCCACTTGGCTGAATTCCAAACCCAGGTCCTTTTTCCCCAGACCCCTCGTTATTGCAAAACATGACAACTGGAGCCCACTCTCCACTGGATTTAACGCCCGTAACAACTCACACTGACAGCACCAGCTAACCACTCGAATTGCTGTGGACCTACACTCCAGGCCCCACTTCCTCACCTCATCTTCAGAGGCTGACGACTGTTTCCCCACCCCGATTGCACAGAGCAGGAACTGTCCTTAGAAGGAGAAGGCAGAGGCTTGAGCTCAAACTTCAACCCCAGCAACAAATTTATTAAGGCAACAGGGTTAAAATAATCCTAGGAACAATTAACAGAACTCGACACTGAGCCATAGGTGACCAAAGGCTTAGTCAAAGAGGTAGGTTTGTACGGAGCGAATTAAAGGAGGAGAGACACACACAGAGGCCACCATCAGTGGAGCAATTAAAATCGGGAATGTGCAAGGGGTCAGACCTAGATCAGTGTAAGGATCTGAGGGTTGCAGGTCGAAGGCAGTTACTGGAATACAGGGGGACTATGGAGGATTTGGGGGGAAAATTGAGTATTTCAAAATTGAAGCATTGTCATACATAGCAGAATGTAATAGAGGTCAGCAAGCTCAGGGCTGATGGGCAACTGGGACTTGGTTTGAGTCAGGATAGAGGCAGCAGAGCTTTCTTCCAAAGCACTCACTTTGTGGTTGGAGCTTTTGAGTGAACAAACTCAATGAAGCAACAATCTCCAACTTTCCCACGAGACTGGGTCCCCGCTGACTGCAAGGCACTAGACTCATTCCGGATTTAGATTGTTTCAGATGCAGCAAAGCACCTGGTCTTTCCAAGGTGGGGACATTGGAGTCAGGGAGGGGTGGTGCCACTGGAAAGAGGAGAGGTAGTGGCAGGATGGAGGGACATTTGACTTGCGTGTGATGCTTCTTAATCTGATGCGGACCAACACTCCACATCTCAGCTCACACGGACATAGGAAATAAGCGGAGCAGCCCCTCGAGCCTGCTCTGCCATTCATGGCTGATCTGATTGCAACCTCAATCCCACATTCCTGCCCTCCTGCCCCCCTCCCCCCACCACCCCCCCACGCCCCCCCCTGAGGTTCTAGAGAAAAAGAGTTCTAATAAAGCACTGGTTAGTCCTCAGTTGGAAATCAGAGTTTAATTCTGGCCACCACGCTATAGAAAGGATGTCAAGGCATTGGAGTGGGTGCAGAGATTTACCAGAACGGTACAAGAGATGAGAGTCTTCAGTTATGTGGAGTCAGTGAAGTTTTGCTCCTTAGAGTAAAGGTTAAGGGGGTTAATACGATCTCCCAGCAACAATCAAGCTGTTAAACTGGGGGTTAGGTGCCTCTCAAAAGGGGCGAATGTGAACCGGGAAGAGACAAGGGAAACATGCAGGGTCAATCATGCAAGTCTACGCTCTCTTCTGGATCACTGGGTGTGGCTGAGGTGTGTTACAATTGCTGCAGACTGAAGAGCATCAGTTAAAGAACGCTCCTTGCTGCATTGCCAGTCTATCGCACTCATGCAGTTCTGAGTCCAACACTGAACAGATGAAGCAGGCATATTTGCTGTTTCTCTGGCTCCTGCCCCTTTCATTTCTTCCCTTCCTGGTCTGTGATGACCATTTAAACCTGTGTCATGATATCCACATCAACATATCATGGTGCAATCACACACACACACACACACACTGATGGACAGGTAGTTGGACCAACCAACACACACAACATCACAGCCAATCACCAGTGAGAGCACACGCACTATAAAACAGGGAACACCACAGTTCCCGCTCATTCTACCAGGAGATAGCTCAGAGCACAGAGCTCACAGCGTGTCACTCAGACATACACCATGTGCTGAATGCCTCTCTAAGATAGTGCTAGGGCTGGGTCCCCAGGTTAGCTGGTGAAGTACGAACCACAGCCAGAAGTTAATAGTTATTATTGTACAGAATAATAAAACAGAGTTGTACCATCTACAACCGTGTTGGTTCGTTTGTGTATCGGAATACCCAACACGACAACCTGGCTGCCACTCTTGATGACCCCGCTCAACCAGACTTCACTCGAGAATCCAGCATGACAACTAGCCAGCTATTTGAGCACGCGAGGCAACACGCCAGATTCAGATTTTCCCCTTGCCCAATGCCTACAGACACAGACCCTTTCCTGCAGAGATCACGAAACAGCAATTTGAATTTACACAGCAACTTAAAAAAAATATATATATATTTTTTTTGTTTTAAATGTATTTTATTACAATGTGCACAAAAACCAGTAACACACACAACACAGTCCACCTCAGTCCACAGTGTGAGCAATTTTTCTCCTTTATACCATCTCCCCTCCCATCCCCTGCAATGAACAGTTCCTCAAACATGGTCATGGACAGATCCCACTGTGCCTCGAGCCCTCTGCTGACCCCCTCACCTCAAATTTGATCGTTTCCGACCGAAGAAAGGCGGAGGTCTTGCCAGGCCGCCACCCCTGGCAGCCTATCTGATCTCCAATTCAGCAAGATCCTTCGCCGGGCAATCAGAGGTGTGAAGGCGACAACATTAACCCGCTTCCCCTCCAACAGCTCCGGCACTCCCGATACCCTAAAGATTGCCACCATTAGGTCTGGCCCGACCTCCACCCCCACAATTTTAGATAACGTCCCAAACACCACTTCCCAGTATCGCTCCAGCTCCTCAACCCCAAAACATGCGTGCACGATTCCCCAGCTCTCGCCCACACTTCTTGCACTCATCACCCACCCCTTGAAAGAACACACCCATCCTCGCCTGGCCATATATACTCTGTGCACACCTTGAACTGAATCACACCCATCCTTCCGCAAAGAGGTTGAATTGAGCCTCTGCCTCGCACCACAGTTCCCAGCCTATTTCCACCCCACCGCAACCCCCCCCCCCCCCCCCCAACTCCTCCTCTCACCCACAGCAACTTTCACAAAGTAAATCGTCCTCATGGACATCTTGGGGGCTTTCTCAAACAAACCAAGCCATACAAAGAGATATTATGTCAAAATCTTGGTCAAAAAGTAGATTTTTAGGAGTGTCTTGAAAGAAGAGGGCACTTGAGGGAGGGTATTCCAGAGTTTACAACCCTTGTCGGTCAATTTCCACACTCCCTAACCCACAGCATCAAGGTCCTACTATTTTCCCACTTCGCCCATGTTATACTTTATTCTACTTCCAGTTGTTCATCTCTGCCCCTCCCCCCCCCCCCCAATCTCTCGTCTCTCCACCCCCAGCCCCAATCCAGTCTCACTATTTCCAAAGCCTGGATTGTTGAGTCAGTGTATACCTCGACTCCATTCTCTGGCCAGTTTCCCCTCAATGCCACTGGGTGGCAGCGCTGTTCCACAGGAGCAATGGTGCCTCACAGGGCAATAACCTCAAACACTTGGTGCCTGTTCACACAGCCCAGCCTGGGTTGCCCCATGCCGCGTGCGCATCTTGAACTGTGCTGGAGTCACTGTGCGTTTGGGTCTCAAGAGCCCACCCATTATTCAGCCTCGCAACTACACAATAATTCCCTTTCTTCTGCCTTGCTGTGAATTATACTGGTATTGAATAGCCCTGTCACAGCCATACAATGAGCTCTCAGACTCCCAGAGCAGCTAGAGTACTTTCATAATCAAGCAGAATGTAGGTGATTAACATTAGCTGTGGCAACTGAAATGGTTTCTTCAGCAATCCTCGGTCACAACGCAGAGCCCCCTTTACCCTCCTCCCAAAAAGGCCCCTCCTCTGGCACCTGCCACCTTGTGCTCTCCTATAGGATTCTGCCAGCTAAACACCAAATTAAGGGGAATAACTTGCGCTTTAGCGACCCCATGGGCCAGTAACTGGGTTTGGAACAGGCTTTGCTTCAAAGTAACAAGGTTCTGGGTTCAAGTGCCACTCCAGGACTTGGGCACAAAAATCAAGGTCGACAGTTTGACAATGCCAGAGGTGCCATCTTTCAGAAAAGATGCCAAACCGAGGCCTAATCTGCCTGCTTGGGCAGCTGCAAAAGATCCTTTGGCACTATTTGTAGTTAGGACTATTCCCTGGTGTCCTGGTCAATATTTGTCTATGAATCGATATCTCTAATCTGAAATGAAATGAAATGAAAATTGCTTATTGTCACAAGTAGGCTTCAAATGAAGTTACTGTGAAAAGCCCCTAGTTGCCACATTCCGGCGCCTGTTCGGGGAGGCTGGTACGGGAATTGAACCGTGCTGCTGGCCTGCTTTAAAAGCCAGCGATTTAGCCCAGTGTGCTAAACCAGCCCCTGGGCCTAATCACACTGAAGTTCCAAGCGTTTGCTATGTTATCATACTCGTGCGACTCGGCCAATGTTGTCTACCTCATACGCTGTAGGAAAGGATGTCTCGTAGCGTGGTACATTGGCGAGACCATGCAGACGCTGCGACAACGAATGAATGGGCATCGCGCGACAATCACCAGGCAAGAATGTTCCTTTCCAGTCGGGGGACACTTCAGCAGTCAAGGGCATTCAGCCTCTGATCTTCAGGGTAAGTGTTCGCCAAGGCGGCCTTCAGGACGCGCGACAACGCAGAATCGCCGGGCAGAAACCTATAGCCACGTTCCTCACACGAGTACGGCTTCAACCGGGATCTTGGATTCATGTCGCATTACATTCATCCCCCACCATCTGGCCTGGGCTTGCGAAATCCTACTAACTGTCCTGACTTGAGACAATTCACACCTCTTTAAACTGGGATTACCCCTCTCTCTGGATCTGTACAGACTTAATTATCTGCAAATGTTCGCATTCAAAGCATTGTCTTGAATCTTTGACTTTACATGTTTCTGGAACCTACCTCTTCATTCACCCGAGGAAGGAGCAGTGCTCTGAAAGCTGCTGATTTGAAACAAACCTGTTGGACTTTAACCTGGTGTTGTAAGACTTCTTACTATCCTTAGTATAGGCAGCAGACAAGGTACTCCGGGGTGGGATGGTGCGCCTAGTCAACAAGCTGCAGAAACAATCATCACTGGCAGCAAGTTAACCAAATCATCCAAAACTCAGCCCAGATTGGTTCACAGTTCAGCACTTTAGCCAGGAAAGGAGCTTTGCTACCCGCGGCGATCTCTGCACTCTCTCCTTGCCCCCTCCCCCACCATTCCCTCCCCAAATCTGGCCTCTTGAGCATTCACGATCTCCATTATTCCACCACTGACAGCTGTGCCTTCAGCTGCCGAGGCATTAAGCTCTGGAATTTCCCCCCTAAACCTCGCGGCCTCCTCCTTCACGATACTCCTTAAAATCTCTCTCTGTCCAAGCTCATGTGCAGCTGGATGTCAAATGTTGCCTTGTTATCCTGCTCGCTCGTGAACTCGTTTTGTGTCACGACAGACAAAGAGTCACTGGGGTGGATCCACTAAGTCGAAGAAACCCCAGACACATAACCAAGGTCCCGGAGTGCTGGGACCCCATTTAGACCACACGGCTGCCAGAAATGTCGGCGATGACTGGATCTTGATGTTTGTTTCTGATTGTAATGGAGGAGCAGGAGGCAGCCATTCAGCTCCTCAAGCCTGTTCCACCATTCAGTTAGTTCATGGCTGATCTGCATCAGAACTCCATCTAACCCACCTTGATTACATAACTTTTTAATGGTCTCAAACAAAACTTCAGTTGAACCCCCCTCCTCACCAACCTCAACAGTTTTTGGGGAGTCAGTGTCAGATTTGCACTACCTCAGACCCTCAGGTCGTGACTCAGTGTGAAACAACCGCCACTCTTTGAAGCTCAGACGTTTCCCACTATATTGTCCATGGAGCTCCGGGAGAAGTTCAACCACTGGCCCGGAATGTTATGAGGGAAACGGGAGAGGGATATGAAGGTCTTCGCGGGTAAGCACTTCATCCTTTCTTGACCCTAATAGGACCAATGTTTGCAATATCCTTTGGAAGTTGGGGCTCACCTAACCATGGCTTGACACTCCCTCAGAGCCGAAGTTACATGCGGTCTTTTGCGGACCCGTGTTGCAGCTTTCTGCAATATAAAGGAACTTGGGGGTACTTGTGCATGAAACACAGAAGGCTAATTGAATATTGGCCCTTATTTCAAGCGGGTAGGAGTAGAAGAGTCGGGAACTGTACAAGGTGAGGCCACATCTGGAGTACTGAGAGCAGTTTGGTCTCTTTATTTAAGAAAACATATTTCATTGGAGGCAGTTCAGAGAAGGTTCACTAGGATGATCCACGGTATGGAGGGCGGCATGGTGGTTAGCACTGCTGTCTCTCTGCGGCAGCGACCCGGGTTTGATTCCAGCCTCTGGTGACTGTCTATGTGGAGTTTTCACGTTTTCCCCATGTCTGCGCAGGGTTTCCTCCGGGTGCTCTGGATTCCGCCCACAGTCCAGAGATGTGCAGGTTAGGTGGAATGGCCATGATCAATGCGCAGGGTTACACGGATCGATGGACGGACAGATAGATAGCAATGGAGGGTTATGGGGAAAGGGCAGGAAGGTGGACGTGAGGAATATCGGATCAACCACAATCCTATGAAATGGCGGAGCAGGCGCAAGGGGCCGAACGGCCTACTCCGGTTCCTATTTCTTATGGCGTTCTTATACCCTCGACTGACAACTGTTGCCAAGTCTCCCTTCGGCCAGGTCTTTTTGCATAGCCTTTGAGGAGCTTTGGCCAACAGGTCAGGGAACAAAAAAGTAGCACTGGAATTGCAAGTCAACACATCAAACTGCCCAGCACATCTCCTTCCATCACACAGCATGCTTCACAACATCGTGCAGGAGAAACTGGAGCCTGAAAGATGTACAAGCACACTGGCTCACTGTGTACCGTCACAAACAATGTGCACAAGCGCACATTTATAATAGCGTCTTTAACGTAGTAGGACATGATATCAAGAAACAGCCCTGGTGATAGCCCAGCTGTAGCATTCCTTGCCCCAGTACTAGCTGTGTCTTTAGTCAAACTGTTCCAATACCGCTATCGCACTGGCATCAAGCTGCGAATGTTGAAAATTGTCCAGCTATGTCCTGTCCACTAAAAGCAGGAAAAATCCTATGCGGCCTCACAAGTCTTCTCTCCATCATCAGCAATATGATGGATGCTGTTAACAGTGCTATCAAGCAGCACTTACTCAGCAGCAACCTGCCCAATGATGCTCAGTTTGACTCAGCTCCCCACCTCATGACAGTCATGGTCCAAATGTGGACAAAAGAGCTGAACCCGAGTTGAGGCAAAATGCATTTCCAGCACATTAGAGACTATCTATATAAACCACAACTGCCTTTTCAGATTGAATATCACCAGGCTCCTATATTTCATAAAGAGTAATTAATTAATATTTAGTAGGTTTTTGAGGTCCTGTCCGTTTTAAGAGGGAGAACGCTGATGCCTACATGCCTTCCCCAAACCCCCCCCCCCCCTTCATGGTCCGCTGTCGTATTGTTACGACCGGTTGGCCTCCTCTAGGAGCAGGCCTTTGGCCATCAAATATTATTGCTGTTGTGTTTTCTTCGATGGAGAAGGGGAGACACTTTTCATCTTAAACATGAACGGGGCGGAGTGTTGGACCAGTCATCTCAGCACAACCCTGCCTGAAAGCCCATGATGTGAGCATCTGCAAGGAGCCCTCGGCTGTGAATCACTGCCGATCAACGTGAGAGAGAGAGGAGGGTCTACATTGATACAGGGACCTCCGTGACCTCGCCAACTGTTCTGCAGCCAATGGAGTACTTTTGAAATGTAGTCACCGTTGTAATCTGGAACACATGGCTGTCAATTTGCACATCGCAAGTTCCCACATACAGTAATGTGATAAATTACCAGATTTTAATGATGTTGTTTCAGGGACAGTTATTGGCCAGGATATCTGGAAAAAAGATTGTGACAGGTGCCAAATGCAAGCCCTTCCTTCCACCCTTCCTTCCTCTTTTGAAGATCTTCAGTTTGCTGGGTCACCCGAGCCCTGGGTACCTTGTTCAAATGGCCACTGTTCACCTATGAAATGTGACTCGTCAGTCGGCTATTCAACCAGTGGCATCATTATCAAAATAAATCCAGAACCTACTTCGATCATGTGTCGATGAATCTGCCCAACCAAGAAGCGCTAAAGCTGAATAAGACCGTTTGCGCCCCTAGTATCATATCAGGGGGGCTGGTTCAGCACAGTGGGCTAAACAGCTGGCGTGTAATGCAGAACAATGCCAGCAACGCGGATTCAATTCCCATACTGGCCTCCCCGAACAGGCGCCGGAATGTGGTGACTAGGGGCTTTTCACAGTAACTTCATTGAAGCCTACTTGTGACAATGTGATTATTATTATTGAATTTGATGAGCTTCCATTACACATCGCAACACCACTAAGACTGCCTACTTCCACCTCCATGACATTGTCCAAATCTTCTCCGAAGAGGAATCATATTCAACTCAACGTTAAGCCTGTTTCTCATTCCACAGATGCTGCCTGACCTGCTGAGTGCTTCCAGCACTTTGTTTTTATTTCAGATTTACAGCATTTGCTATATTGTCCAATTCCACCTTTGCCCCAGCTCATGCCTGCTGACACCCTCATCCATCCCGGTGTAAAGTCTAAACTTCGCTTTTCCAGCCATCTCCTGGTCATCTCTCCTCTTCCACAGGTACTAAACCTTGGACTTATCGAAAACTCTTACAATCCCAATCCACATCCACATTCGTTGACCTGCAATGGCTCCTGGGCCATCAATACCTATCATTTCACAATTCTCATTGTTGTGTTCCTAATCCCACACTAACCTCTTCCAGCTCTACATCTTTCCAATTCCGGCCTCTTTGGCATCAATGATTTTTGGTGTTCACTCCTTCCCATCCCCGATTGTCAGTGTTCACTCACTGGCAGCAGTGTTTTCAGCCTAGGCTATAGAATCCCCAAATCTCCCCCCCCCCCCCCCCCAAACACAAACCTCACACTCTCTTTCTTCCTTTAAGACGCTTCTTCAAAAATCTACGTCTGATCAAATGAAACGCATTCGTTGTACTTCCCACTCTTCCGGGGAATGAAGCAGGGGTGCCCCATTTCACCCCTCCCCGCCTCTTTATCCCGTTTATGATTGAGCCCTTGGCTATTGTGCTGAGGGGTTTGGGCGACTTTGTACGTAAATGACTTACTGCTGTACATTTCGAACCCGGGCTCATTTGTGAGGGATATAATGGAGTTGATAGGGAAATTTAGGGTGTTTTCGGAGTATAAATTAAATTTAGGAAAGAGCGAGTACCTCACAGCGTTGAGGTCCCAGGTTCGATCCTGGCTCTGGGTCACTGTCCATGTGGAGTTTGCACATTCTCCCCGGGTTTGCGTGGGTTTCGCCTCCACAACACAAAGATGTGCAGGGTAGGTGGATTGGCCACGCTAAATTGCCCCTTAATTGGACAATATGAATTGGGTACTCTTAATTTAAAAAAAATTTTTTTTTTTTTTAAAGGATAGAGTGAGTATTTTGTCATGTCTCCTTCAGGTGTCGGGGCAGGTTAAGAAAGGTTGCCATTTATTATTATTATTTAGAGAAGGGCCAACACGCTTTATGTAATTGGGGGTGCAGGTAGCCCGGGACGGAGCACGACTCTAAAGCTAAACTTCACGAGCCTGTTAGGGGAGGTGAAGGAGGATTTGGGAAAGTGGGATAATCTCCCTTTGTCGTTGGCTGGCCAGGTGCAGGCAGTCAAAATTAACATTTTGCCATGGTTTCGGTTTTGTTCCAACGTCTGCACAAAGGCATTTTTTTTTTTTTTTGGAGGCTGGTCTCGTCATTTGTGTGGACAGGGAAGGTAGCAAGGATAAGGAAGGCTGTGCTCAAAACGGGCCGCAGTCAGGGGGGCTTGGCTCTTCCACATTTGTTGTACTATTACTGGGCAGTGAAAGCGGAGAAGATACAGGGTGGAGTAAGGAAATGGGTGCTTTGTAGGTGTGGTTGGAGATGTGGTTCTAAGGGTCAGGGTTGCAGGTTCCAGCAACAGGGCCGCTCACACCAGTGAAGTATTCCGGGAATCCGGTAGTGGTAGCCACGCTGAAAATATGGGGCCAATTTTGATAGCAGTTCAAGCTGAGGGCAGGGTCGAAGGTGATGCCGAACAGAGGCAATCATGGGTTTGAGTCATGGGATAGAGGAGAGGTTCCAGTGATGGGAGGAGAAAGGGATAAAAGAGATGAAGGGTCTTTTTCTGCAGAGGCGATTCACAAGTTTGGAGGAGCTGGGGTGAAATGTGGGCTGCAACGTGAGGAGGGCTTTAGGCATGTGCAGATGTGGAACTTCCCCGCTGTTACCAGACTCCTAAACGACCCTCTTATGGACTGACCTCATTAACACTACACCCCTGTATGCTTCACCCAATGCCGGTGACATGTGGTTACATTGTGTACCTTGTGTTGCCCTATTATGTATTTTCTTTTATTTCCGTTTCTTTTCATGTACTTAATGATCTGTTGAGCTGCTCGCAGAAAAATACTTTTCACTGTACCTCGGTACACGTGACAATAAACAAAATCCAATCCAAGAAAGAAAGGCTTTCCTGAGTTTGCCGGTGGCACCATCCTCCTCGTTGTTAGAGAACGTGCTGTCAGTATGGGGGGGGGGGTTGGAAAGCGGGGTTGTTTCAGCAATGTCTCGTAGGATTATAGAGGAGGACAAGGAGCCTATGGAAGGGATTAAGGCTACGTGAGAGAAAGAGCTGGGGATGGGGCTGGAAGAAGGATTATGGTGTGAAGTGCTGCGAAGGGTTACTGCCTCGCCCTCGTGCGCGAGGCCAGGGTAGATTCGACTAAAAGTGGTGTACAAGGCACACTTAACGAAGGCAAGGATGAGGATAGCTGCGGGTTGTGAGAGAGGGGCCCACCAACCATGTCCATATGTTCTGGTCCTGCCCGACTGGAGAAATATTGGGGGTAGTTTTTCAGCACCATGTCCGAGGTGGTGCATATGGAATTGGAGCCGGGTCTCCCTGGAGGCCATATTCGGAGTGTCAGACCTGCCGGATTCACAGACGGGAGCGGGGCAGACGTTTTAGCCTTCGCCTCGTTGCTTGATTATCATAGATTATATAGAATTTACAGGGAAGGAGGCCATTCGTCCCATCGAGTCTGCACCGGCTCTTGGAAAGAGCACCCTACCCAAGGTCAACACCACCACCCTATCCCCATAACCCAGTAACCCCACCCAGCACTAAGGGCAATTTTGGACACTAAGGGCAATTTATCATGGCCAATCCACCTAACCCGCACATCTTTGGACTGTGGGAGGAAACCGGAGCACCCGGAGGAAACCCACGCACACACGGGGAGGATGTGCAGACTCCGCACAGACAGTGACCCAAGCTGGAATCGAACCTGGGACCTTGGAGCTGTGAAGCAATTGTGCTACCCACAAGGCTACCGTGCTGCCCAGGCGTGTGTTGTTGGGGTGAAGGTCACCTTCTCCCCACAATGCCTCGGAGTGGCTGGGGGACCTGTTGGGAGTTTCTGTCCTTGGATAAAGTGAAATTTGCTTTGAGCGAGGTTGCGCGGATGAGGGGTTCCACCAGAGATGCCGGATGTTCATTTTACATTTTGCAGGTCTGGTTGCTGCCAAAGGGTTTTTTTGGGGGGGGGGGGGGGGGGTCACCTGTTGGTGCAAAAATGTTAACTAAAAATATTTTTCATAATAACCTACCGCTGGTCAGGTTTTTGGTCACGTGTCGCAGTATATTCTTGGGGTCAGGTTTTATTTGTTAACACTCCTATGAATGACGGAGCTGCACAATTGAAAGCAGTTGCTGTATACAGCCCTTTGCACCTTGCTACTCCCATCTTACTAACCTCAACTTAGGAGGTTACAGTCCATGACAACAGACACCGTTTCAACAAGAGCTGGACCTTTGAGCTTTAATCTTGGATTTTCAGGTGAACTGGCAGAGCTTCCCGTGTTATTGGCTGTACTCCCTTAGATTCGAACCAATGCCAACATTTGAGCCATGACATGGCCACACCTGCTGGTAGCACTAGTCTTAACATCTGTTGCAACACATCAGGCACCAGGGGGAAGAAATGTGGCTGAACCACTTATAGGGGAGGGGTAACATTTTCATAGGCAGCAACCAAGGCTCCAATGATTTGCCTGGAGCTATTTTGCATAATTTGTTTTTGAGGCTTCAATGCAAATCACTTCTTTCCCGCTCTCCCTCGCAATCCCCAGCTGACTGCCTCCCCCTCTCTCCTTCCCCCAGCAACTGCATGCATCTCTCGCCCACCCCCACTTCAGCTGTTAAATCCTGAAACACTCCCAATAGGAATGCTTTGTTGGGGCAGACATACTGGGTGGGACGAAATGGATAAAGATGCTATGTTAGAAGGGCCATCAGATAAATCCCCGGGGTGAGAGACGACCATCTTTCCTCAGAAGATTAGAGCCAAAGGGCATGAGGGAAGCAACAACCAACACTCCTCCCTCAGCCCCACCCCACAACATCCACCAACCATTATCACTCCTTCCCCTGAACCACCACCTCCACATCACCAGGGTGTGAAATGTCGAAACAGGAAGAGCCCAACAAGCTATTTGACTCTGGAAGGCACCACAGCAGCACCCCCTCAGCCATGGCTCAGGGCATTGGAATATCACCCCTGTCTGATAATTGTGGTCTCACATCCCATTCCAGACTCCAACGCACAGAGTGGCAGCCCCAGCAAAGCAGGTGGGCTATTCTATTAGGGTTGCCATCTTTCAGATACGACTTGTGTAACGTTTCTTCAAACAAAAATAATGGGACCTCCGACAGCATCAACACAATTAGGTTCCAGAGGCTCTGGAGCGGGTCTTGAACGCGGGACCTTCTGACTCAAGAGGCCAATGAGCTGCCTGCTGAAATGCCGATGACACTGCATAAGATCCGGACTAGACCAGTTAACACTGCAGCTTAATCAGGAAAACAGCTTCAGGTTTTTCCTGTAAGGACATCATGCCCTGATAATGTTTGAGATGAGGGTGTCAAACTATTCTCTGGCCATGATTTCAGAGGGACAGCAAACAGTCCAAAAGGCAAGTGATGTGTTGGGTGTTCTGGATCACATACAGGTCACCAACACTTGAAGTAGTGCAACACTATTTTATTAAAAGGTTAACTATTTAAACATACTTGAACTGTGGGTAAATACGATACCAGCTTTAACTAAAGATCTTTGCCTTGTCCTAACCAGTCGATGCACTCAGCACATGGTGAATGTCTGTGTTACAGGCTGTGAGCTCTGTGCTCCTAGCTAGCTGCTACTCGAATGAGCGGGAACACTGATGCCCCCTGTCTTTATAGTGCTTGTGCTCTCACTGGTGATTGGCTGCGGTGTTGTATGTGTTGATTGGTCCCACTGTGTGTCCATCAGTGTGTGTCTGCACCGTGATATACTGGAAGGACTGGAAATGCTTCACATTTGCAGACACTTCTCACAACCAACAGGAACAGGGGACGCTAATATAATTATGATCTAATTGAATGGCAGAATAGACTTTAAGGGCTGAATGGCATTTTCTTGCCCTTGTGCTCCTCAAAAGCCCAGTCTGATGGTAATGCCAGGGTAAGGATCTGAAGGGAGACCAGGCCCCTGTGCTCGGGAGGGAATGGAGCACGTGCGCTGCATGGGGAACAGATTGAGATTGGTTCCCAAGTATGAACAACCTGCATACACTATCCAGGCCCATGTCGTTGAGTATGCCTGGCCTCGGAGGAATCACAAAAGACTCAAAAACAAATTCTCTGCTCATCACCACCAATGATGTCTGTGGGAGCTTGCTGTGCCCAGCTTTGCTGCCACGTTGATCTACGTTATAGCAGTGGCTGCACTTCGTATTGTAGCCCATTGGCTGCAAGGCTCGCTGGGACAATTAAATGTCGCCACGGTGGACTTTTCATACATTCTTCTACAGTAGCATTGTCTGGGACATCAAGAAGTCCTGAAAAATGCTACGTACGTGAGGGAAATGAAGTCTGAAAGTGGCAAAACACAACCTTGCTGAGAGAGAAAAGGCTGTAACATGCTGGAACATTACATTGAAATAGCTCCAAACGGGGACATGCACACCTGTCAACCGCACAAAGCAATTCACTTCACACAATGCAGAGTCTCCCTCCTCAATACCACACACACACACATATACACAAACACCGTCACGCTGGCTCCAACTTATCTTTCATCTTCAACAAGGCCCCCTCCAGACACAAGTGATATAAACCCATGGGCCTTTAATGAAAGGCTTGCATTTCTTTACTGCGTCTCTCAACCTCAGGACATCCCAAAGCATTTTACAGTTTTTGGAAGGGCGTTGCTTTTTTGGAACTGTAGTCACCGGCGGAATAAAAGAAACAGGGTGACCAACATGGCGCACAGCAAGATCCCGGAGGGATTTAGGTTGGTCACACTAGGATGTGCCTCCTCATAGAAAAACAGGACCTCCAATAGTGCAGGACTCCCTCTACAATACCACGTCAGCCTAGATTTGTGCGCACGCGCCTCTGGCATGGGACCCAAATCTCTGACTCGGAATAGAGAAGCTAACAGGTAAGTGGCAGCTGACACAAGGAGGAAGTGTACGGGCGGGGAAAGAAAAGTACTTTGAACAATAACATCTTTCCTATTCCCCAAAGGGTCCCTTAATCAGTAGGGCAATGAAAGCAGAGCTCATGTCATCACCAAATTACCGATTTCCGACATTTCCTTTTTCCAAACCATTAACTGAATACAAATGTCATAATTTGTCAGAGAGAAAGTGAGAGAGAGAGAACCACATCTTGTTTTTTTAAAATTTAATGTACCCAATTTATTTTTTTCCAATTAAGGGACAATTTAACGTGGCCAATCCACCTAGCCTGCACATCTTTGGGTTGTGGGGGCGACACCCACGCAAACACGGGGAGAATGTGCAAACTCCACATGGACAGTGACCCAGAGCCGGGATCGAACCTGGGACCTCGGCGCCGTGGGGCTGCAGGGCTAACCCACTGCACCACCGTGCTGCCGAGAGAACCACATTTATTATCAGTGGGTAACACTCCTGTCTCTGGAGGCAAGTCCAATCCAGAGTCAGGAGCACGTAATCGAGGCAGACTGCCAAGTAGTACAGGTCGAGTGCGCTCTTTCAGATGATACAAAACCGGTGGTCCTGTCGGGCATCTCGGTAAGATGACACTATTGGAAAGAAGTGCACAATAGTTCACGCTGTTATCCCAAGCCAATATTTATCACTTAACTGGCACCACTGAAAAAGTACCTGGTCATTTAACCCAATGCTGTTTGCGGGAGCCTGCCGTGCTCAAACTGGCTGCCACAATTCCTAAACTTAAAACCCACTCCATTGGTCATAAATCACGTTGGGATGTCCTCCGAGGAATTACGGCTGAAGGGTGACATAATAGAAGTATTGAAAATTAAGAGGGTTGCAAAGTTGGAATAGTGTTGTGAAGGACCAAAAAAAAAAAGTAAAAATTGTTGTTTGGTAGGACAGGACTTCAGCGGAAAAACAGATATTTTTTGGATAGGCTTTCCATTCTGCACTCAATCAGGACATTCACAAGAATAAAATGCAAGGGAAATCAACAAACTTATACGCAAGGGAAATCAACAAACTTATACTATACGAGAAGTGCATGTGATGGTTGGCAAATTAACTCCAACTGGTAGACTCGTTGCCATGGAGAATGCACCAGTTTCTGATCACTAACAGTTAACTGCTAAGCATTGCTGAAACTTAAACCAGACAGCTTCACCCTGATTGGGTCATGGTACTGCCCTGAGGAATGAAGCAGTGAATAGCTATCACTTATTTTGCTTCGCTGAAACAGGTGCAATACGAGTACATTGACTTTCTGTCCACAAAACAAAAAAAGGACCCTGTGCATTAATAAATGGAGCGTCCAGTGCACGCAAATGCACCATACTGCAAGCCCGACTGACAATATTAAATTGGTTGTCAGCATAATTCTTAGCAAGCAGAGGATTACATAGCAAATGTTGTCCAATTGTGGAATGCGTTTTTGAGTTTGGCAAGCACCGGCTGCTTGGGTACAATTTGTGGATTTCCCTAGTGTTGTTTTCTTGCAAATGTCCTGATGAGTGCAAGATGAAAAGCTTCAACACCAGTGTTGTCTATTCCAGCAACACCAAAGTAAAAATTAGATGGGTGAAAGAATAAAATTTGCTTCCAGACATAAAAGAAAAAACAACCATAATTGGAAAATAACCAGTAGTAAATCTTGAGGAATTCAGGAGAAACTCCACTACTCAGAGAATGGAACTCGCTGCATCTTGTATTGAGCATCGATACATTTCTGGGGAAGTCAGATAAACAGGAAAGTGAAAGTAACAGAAGGGTATGCTGATAGGGAGAGTTAATATAGGATGGGAGGAGGCTCGTGAGCAGTATAAACACTGACAAAGACCAGTTGGGCCAAAGAGCACGTAGCTGCATTGGTGACTCTTTTGCAAGATAAAATGCAAGCTCTTCCTTTTAAAAATCTCTCTGCACAGCATAAACTGCTGTAGCATCTAACTCGTCCACACAAACAAGGTACATTCCACAGGACTGGGAGCAGCACGGTTATATAAATAGCAGCACTGAGCAAGTAGCAATGAACTGGATCACCCCAAGCACTCTGCTCTACACATATACAGCAGCATTATACAGGAAATAAACTGAACCAACTTTTAAGTAAGCGAGAAGGTTTCATATCAACAGACCACAGTTCTCAGTTTCCAATGAGCATAATCATGCTTATGTGATGCTGAGAAACACCATTCAGGTAGATCTGAAATCTAATGTCAATCAGCTGATCTCAAATCATTGGGGTGCAACAGTTGGTCTCAGTACCAAGGTAGGAGGATGGAAAGCATAGCGTGTTTCTAAACCACACTGGTGAAAAGTGACTATTGCCAAAAGTCAGATGTATCAAAAATCTTCCTTCCTCCTAGCACTCACACTGGCTCACTATGTTCAGAAGGCCTTAGAAGGCTTGCATTGGTACAGTATTATGATGGCCAGATCATTTTTTTTGCGATCACTGAATCATAGAACGTTTACAGCACTGAAGGGGGCCATTCTGCCCATCGTGGCTGTGCAAGGCTTTTGAGAAAGCAACTTACCTAGGACCACTTCTCCCACCGTTTCCCTATAGACCAACCAAAAAGTTATTTCTTTCGATAATGATCCATTTCCCATTGGAAAACCACGACTGAACCTGCCTTCACAACACATTCCCAATCCCAGCCACTCACTGTGTATAAAGGCCGATTCCTCATGCCGCCTCTGGTTCTTCTACCTTGCATTAGCAGAGGAGTCAGGAACCAGAGGTGACTAATGGGAGCAGTTCCACTCAATCTACTTCATTCTGACCCTTCACTACTTTGGATGCTTCTACCAAACCTCTCAATTTTCTCTTTAGAAGGAAAAAGCTGCAGCTACTCCAGCCAACGTTTAAATCGGGGGTTAAGTATTGGCCAGGAAAAGGGTTCGCCAGTCTGCAGGAGCTCAGGGAGAGGGTAGAGCTGCCGAGGGGGTTGAGAGTTCAGGTATCTACAGGTTAGGGGCTTTGCACGGGAAGGGCTCCCTAGATTGCCGGGATACACCCTGCTGCTTCCGGATATGAAAGGGGAGGGAAGAATCGCCTCTCTGATTACACGGCGACACATTTTGCTGGAGTGGCGGTCGGCATCGCCACCGGGGGTAGCAGCATGGTTGGGTGACCTGTATGACTTCCTGCGGTTAGAGAAGATAAAGTATGAGTTAAGGGGCTCAGCAGGGGGGGGGGGGGTTGAGAAAAGGTGGGGGATGTTTGTGACCGTGTTTGAAGAGCTGTTCGTCGCAAGGGGGTGGTGGAAGACAGGGGTGAAAAAGGAGAAAAATCTGTACAAACTGTATAGCTGATTGTTGGGAAGTATGTTTCCCGCGGTGTATATTTGCTGTAACCTACTTTGATACAAGTTTGTAATAAAACGCGTTTTAAGAAAAAAGTATTGGCCAGGACACCGGGGAAAACTTCCCTGCTCCTCTGCATAATAGTGAAAGGGGATCTTTCAGAACCATCCAGGAGCAAATGAGGCCTCGGTTCAACATCCCACCCGAAAGACAACACCTCAGACAATGCAGCACTCTCCCCGCACTGCAATGGAAGAAGCAGCCTAGATTATGTTTGAGTTTCTGCAGCGGGATTTTTTTTTTTAAGACATAGAATTTACAGTGCAGAAGGAGGCCATTCGGCCCATCGAGACTGCACCGGCTCTTGGAAAGAGCACCCTATCCAAGGTTAACACCTCCACCCGATCCCCATAACCCAGTAACCCCACCCAACACTAAGGGCAATTTTGGACACTTAAGGACAATTTATCATGGCCAATCCACCTAACCTGCACATCTTTGGACTGTGGGAGGAAACCGGAGCACCCGGAGGAAACCCACACACACACGGGGAGGATGTGCAGACTCCGCACAGACAGTGACCCAAGCCAGGAATCGAACTTGGGACCCTGGAGCTATGAAGCAATTGTGCTAAATCACAATGTTACCGTGCTGCCCGATCTTGAACCTGCAATCTTATTGCTCAGAGGCAGAGTGCTCAAACACGGAGCCACAACCGACAGAATACAGGAGGCCGAAAAATCATTTTTGGGGGGGGGGGGGGGGAAAGAGAGAACCAGACATGACAAAGTTCAAGACAGGGCCTGGTGGAGTTAAAGACACACAAACAAGAAAATGGGAAAAATATTTAAATAAAACAGGGAAAGGCAGAGAAACTCAGGTAAGCAAAGGTCTGTTTTTCAGCCTTACCGAATACCAGCAATCCTGGGGACAGTACCCCCCCCCCCCCCCAGGGGTGTAGAATCACTGGGACACCAAACGACCAAGCCACAAATTGCAGGTCCAAGTGTTCAGAACAGCTGTCACTTATTCCGGCAAATGGGAATTTGCTCGGTGCTCCTGGCCGATTGCCACGTGACGATATTGGGGTTTAAAGTAGCATTCCTTCCATTATTGGACTTGCTGGCAGAGATAACATTGCAATGAATCAGAAAATGGTCAGTGGAGCTGCACCAGCAGGGAATCACAACAAAGTCCAGCTCACTCAAAGCGGACAAGCTACCAGAGGTGTGATGAACGGTTACTACCTTATTATCATGTAAGGTGATGTCCCCTTTAAGACCGGGCTTGGAACCCTGGGGACTCCGCCTCTGGCTCCGCCCATCTGTGAGCCATATATAAAGGGCTGCCTCATGGGCTGTGCAGCAGTCAGCACATGTCCCAGCTCTAGCATAGTTCTTAGTCTAATAAAGCCTTCTTTACCGTTTACACTCTTAAGCGTCGTTATTGAGGGTACCTCAAGAGGTCACAAGGCCCACTAGGCAGAGGTGGTGTTTGGACTTGTAGGTAGTTTATTGGGTCGCACATTCACCCCGTAGTCACCAATTTATGATTTCAAATCTCCACTCGGAGACTTGAGCACTTACGTTAGGCGGATTCGCGCAATTCAGTATCGAGGAGTGCCTTCTTTATCGATGAGATGTTAAACTGAGGCCTTGTTTGCCCTCTTGGGTGGACATGAATAAAGGCAGGGAGTTCTTCCAGTATCCAGGCCAACATTCATCCCCCAAACATGTTGCATCACATGGTTACTTGTGGGACTTCCTTTATGCAAATTGGCTGCTGCGCTTCCTATATTACAACAGTGACAACACTTTAAAAATTATTTCTTTGGGGCATCTTGAGATTTGAAAATTTGCTAAATCCAAGTTCTTTCTTTTTTCTAGCGGCTTTGACTTATCAAGATGCTATGATTTATAAAACTACAAGATGGGACCCTATTACCAGGCTGTGCACCAGTTGTCATTGTCAATTGTCATTGATTTCCTCAATAATGAAGAGGATAGCAATGGGATACAGAAAATGCACTCTTTATTCGTGTGGTACCCTCAATAACGACGCTTAGAGTGTAAACGGTAAAGAAGGCTTTAATAAACTAATAACTAGACTGGTGCTGAGACGGGTGCTTACTGGGTGCCGCCCACAAGGCGGCCCCTTATATACGGCTCCCAGATGGGCGGAGGCGGAGTTCCCCAGGGTTCCAAGCCTGGACTTAACGGGACATCACCTTACATGATGACAAGGGTACAGTGTTAGAGTAACCATTCATCACTTTCACTCCTTTTTTTAAAAAGTCCGGCGGAGTTGAAGTGCCATCATAAGTCCATCCGTCTCGGTGGCCGGATCGTCCTCATCGACCTCCCCAGTTCGGGCGGTGGTGCGGCGGACACTGACGTCTTGGTTGAGGGTACGTCCGGGAGCACGGCGGTCGGGGCAGGGGAAATGTGGCGCAGGGAGAATAGGCGGGGCCTGGGGTAGCAATGCCGGCGGGGTGTGTAAAGGGGGGCACGCGCGGTAGGTGCTCACCAACGGGGTGTGATGCCGGGAGAGGGTGTGTTGTCGGGGGTGCCGGGTCCTGCAGGGGAGCGGCGCGGGAAGGGACGTCTGTAGTGGGGAATCCAGCGGGTGCCAGATCCCGGAGTGAAACCGTATCTTGCCTGTCGTCGGGGTACTCGACATAGACGTAACTGGGGTTGGCGTGGAGTAATCGGACCTTTTCGACCAGGGGGTGCGTTTTATGGCTCCTCGCGTGCCTCCGGAGAAGAACAGGTCCCGGAGCCGTCAGCCAAGGTGGAAGCGAGACCCCGGAGGTAGACTTCCTGGGGAAGACAAACAATCGGTTGTGGGGTCTCATTTGTGGCCGTGCAGAAGAGCGACCTAATGGAGTGTAGGGCATCAGGTAGGACCTCCTGCCAGCGGGTGGCTGGGTGACTTATTGACCATAGGGCCAGAAGGACAGCCTTCCACACTGTCGCGTTCTCACTCTCCACTTGCCCGTTTCCCCACGGGTTATAACTGGTCGTTCTGCTCGAGGCGATGCCTTTGCTGAGCAGATACTGACGCAGTTCATCGCTCATGAATGATGTACTCCGGTCGCTTTGGATATAAGCGGGGAAACCGAACAGAGTGAAGATGCTGTGCAGTGCCTTAATCACGGTGGCTGAGGTCATGTCGGGGCAGGGAATGGCGAATGGGAAGCGGGAGAACTCATCGATAACGGTGAGGAAATAGGCATTACGATTGGTGGACGGGAGGGGCCCCTTGAAGTCCACGCTCAGTCGCTCAAAGGGCCCCTGAGGCCTTCACAAGCCGAACCTTGTCTGGCCGGTAGAAGTGCGGTTTGCATTCCGCACAGATCTGGCAGGCCCTGGCCATGGCCTTGACCTCCTTGGTTGAGTAAGGTAGGTTGCGGGACTTGATGAAATGGACGAGCCAGGTAACCCCCGGGTGGCAGAGGTCATTGTGGATGGCTTGCAGGCGGTCGTCCTGCGCGTTGGCGCATGTGCCACAGGACAGGGCATCTGGGGGCTCATTGAGCTCCCCTGGACGATACTTGATATCGTCCGTGGAGGTGGAGAGTTCGATCCTCTACCTCCCAAAATTTTATCGTTTTTTTATTTTGTCCCGTTGCGTGTTATCGAACATATAGGCGACCGACCGTTGGTCAGTGACGAGGTGAACCTCCTACCGTCTAGGTAGTATCTCCAGCGCCGCACAGCCTCCACAATGGCTTGTGCCTCCTTCTCGACTGCAGAGTGTCGAACCTCGGAGGCGGTGAGGGGACGGAGAAGAACGCTACTGGTCTGCCTCCTTGACTGAGGGTAGCAGCCAGGGCGATGTCTGATGCATCGCTCTCTACCTGGAAGAGGATAGTTTTGTCCACCGCGAGCATAGCGGCCTTGACGATATCGGCCTTGATGCGGTTGAAGGCCAATCGAGCCTCAGCTGAGGGGGGAAAAAGTGGTGGTCTTTATGAGTGGGCGGGCTTTGTCCGCATACTTGGGGACCCACTGGGCATAGGAGGAGAAGAGCCCCAAGCACCGTTTGAGGGCCTTGAGGCTGTGGGAGAGGGGGAGTTCCTGAAGGGGGCGGGGCGCATGCGTCCGGGGTCGGGACCTAGGACTCCGTTTTCCCCCGACATAGCCGAGGATGGCTAGCCGGGTTGTGTGGGAAACGCATTTTTCCTCATTATAAGTCAGGGTAAGGGCTCGGGCAGTCTGGAGGAATTTAGAGGTTTTCGTCATGGTCCTGCTGGTCATGGCCGCAGATAGTGACATTGTCCAAGTACGGGTATGTAGCCCGCAAACTGTACTGGTCCACCATTTGATCCATCGCCCTTTGAAAGACGGAGACCCCATTTGCGACGCCGAAGGGGACCCCGAGGAAGTGGAAGAGCCGGCCGGCTGCTTCGAAGGCAGTATAGAGGCGGTCTTTTGGTCGGATGGGGAGCTGGTGGTAGGCGGATGCGAGGTCGACCGTGGAAAATACCCGGTATTGGGCGATCCGATTTACCATTTCTGCTCTGCGAGGAAGGGGGTACGCGTCGAGCTGCATGAATCGGTTTATGGTTTGGCTATAATCCACGACCATCCGTTTCTTATCCCCGGACCACCACCACTTGTGCTCTCCAAGGGCTGCTGCTAGCCTCAATGACCCCCCTCCCATTAAACACTGGACGTCTGACTTGATAAAAGTCATATCTTGGGCACTGTACTGCCGGCTCCTGGTGGCGACGGGCTTACAGTCGGGAGTGAGGTCCGCGAATAGCGAGGGGGGTGCGACTTTCAGTGTCGCAAGGGAGCATACCATGAGGGAGGGGGGGCAAGGGTCCGCCGAACTTCAGTGTCAGGCTTCGGTGGCTGCACTGGAAATCCAGTCCGAGCAGCAGGGGGGGCACAGAGGTGGGGAAGGATATAAAATTTGAAACGGGTGTACTTAGTGCCCTGGATCGCGAGATCCACGATACAGTACCCCTTGATTTGCACCGAGTGGGACCTGGATGCGAGGGCTATGGTTTGGGACGGGGGTTGGGTGCGCAGGGAGCAGCGCCTTATCGTTTCAGGATGGATAAAACTCTCCGTGCTCCCGGAGTCGAAGAGGCATGCAGTGTCGCGCCCGTTGACCTGGACCTGCATCATAGAGTTCTGCAGGTGTTTTGGCCGCGTTTGGTTGAGGGTGATCGCTCCCACTCGCGGTTAGTCGCAGTCCTCAGCCAAGTCGGACTCGTAAAATGGTCGCCGCCGCGAATGTCGGGTCGGGAAGATGGCCGCTCCCATGATTCGCACGAGGCTGATGACGCGTCAGAAGGGGGGGGGGGGGGGGGGGGGGGTCGGGTCGGTGCGCAGCCGCATTGCAAGGCCTGCGGGCCCGATTTTCAGTCCGGCTGTTCTTTGTTCTTCTGGCCCCTGGTTCTGGTCAGGCAGACCCTCGCAAAATGCCCCTTCTTCCCGCAGTCACTGCAGATCGCGGAGCGGGCTGAGTAGCGTGGGCATGGGTGCTGGCCCTACCCGCAGAAGTAGCACGGTGTGCCCCCATGATGAGCGGGTCGCTGCGTGGCGCAGGCCTGTAATATGGCTGAGTCTGAGGAAGTCCGGGGGGGGGGGGGGGGGGCGCTCGCAGAGTCCACAGGGTACGTACCCAAGTTATGTCGGGCCACCTCCAGCGAGGAGGCGAGCGTTAGCGTGTCCTGGAGGTCTTTTGCCCTGTTTTCGAGCAGCGGCTGCCGGATGTAGGTCGAGCGGATGCCGGACACGAAAGCGTCTCGGATGTGCAGGTTCATATGGACTTCCCCTGTCACATCCTGGTGGTCACAGTCTCTGGCAAGTGCGGTGAGTTTTTCGACGAATTAGTGTAGCGATTCCAACGAGCGCTGCCAGCAGGTAGAGAGCAGATGCCTGGCGTGCACCTTGTTGATCGCGAACCGCTTGCGGAGTAGCTCGACCGCCTCTTCATAAGTCGTCGCCTTTTCGAGCATGGCGGAGATTCTGTGACTCACCCGGGCGTGGAGACACAGCTGGAACGGCCCCAGGATGGGAGTCTCTGAGGAGTCCAGGTAAGCCTCAAAGCAAGTATTTAAAAAATTTCCTTTGCCTCCGGTGTCCGTGCTTCCAGGTTGAGCTTCTCTGGTTTTAGGCCTGCGTCCATCCTGATGTACTTTAGTTTATTAAATTGTGGTACCCTCAATAACGACGCTTAGAGTGTAAACGGTAAAGAAGGCTTTAATAAACTAATAACTAGACTGGTGCCGAGACCGGTGCTAACAGCTACGCCGCCCACATATATACGGCTCCCAGATGGGCGGAGCCGGAGTTCCCCAGGGTTCCAAGCCCGGTTTTAAAGGGGACATCACCTTACATGATGACAAGGGTACAGTGTTACAGTAGCTGTTCATCATAATTCGTTACCCCAAACATGATAGCAGATCCAAGTGGCACTCAAATGCACACGCCTCTGCGCTTGCAAAAGGCCAGATCGGACTCCTGAACCTTTGCGAGTGATTTTAGGATTCTCCTAAATCCTGCACAGGGGGAGAATATGGCGAGGTGCCCAGAAATCAGTTTCACACCAGAGTAAATTTACAGCGGGATCTTTCACTAATGCCTGCAATGATGAGTTTTCTGATCTGTCAGAGGCTGGCTTGAACCTCATTTGCATCCTATTGATGGGAGGCAAATGAATCCCCGACTCCCCACGCCAGATTCTCCTTGATGCCGATGTGAAACACCTCTGGAACAATGTGGTGCGCAGAGGTCAGGACTCACCTAACCAATGCCAGGGGCTGCCTCCAGAGGTCAGGATAGAGGCCAATGGCAACCCTGGACCCCCACAGCAGTTGGTGTGGGTAGCATCTTCTGGTAAACTTTCCAGATTAGGTGTCCTGGAGGGGGTCTATCATCCAGTCTTAGGGTGCTCCCAGAGACCTATTTTCAGGAGGTCCACCTTCGTTCTTCAATAGTGGGTCAGTGGTGTTGGGCCCCTTTTCAGCATGGGACCCAGGCACGATGGTAGACTACACCCATCCAGGCCTGCCCCACCACTTGATGAGTGAAACACCGGGGTGCATAATAAAATGAGGTTGGGACCAGAAGATTTGCAGTATTTTCCCGCCAGCCTCTGCAGTGGCAAATATCCAAGTTCCAACACCTCTGTCACAGTACGGTCTTAAAATGGGAGAATTCCACCAAACTATATCACAACCCCCAAACATCAATGCTACGCAATGCATTCCTCGGCACCTAAAATCAGAACAAAACTATTTTCAAGGACCTGATAGAACCGTACAACAGGCTATTGGCCCATGTGCCAGTTTTATCCAATTAACCCCACTGCCCCCAACCTTCAACCCTATCTATGCAATGTTCTTTTCTTTTCAAGGTACAGTATATTAGTAGTTCGGTGGTTAGTAATTTAAAATGTAGCATGCTTGGGAGGAAATAGATTTTTGGGGCCCATGGATCCCAAAGCTCTCCACCTCCTGTCTGGCTCAGTTACAAACTAACTGACAGCCATGATTATCCAACAACTCCATTAGCATAGAGTCATGCAACTAGAAGGCATAGCAGGTGGACCGGGGGAATTACTGGATGAGAAACGGCTGTGTTCCCTTTTGAAAGTGAGGCAAAGAGAGAGTGGTCTGGAGGATGGGGAAGGAGGAGATTATTTGAGGAAATAGGGCTAGAATTCCCAGCAACAACTTGTATTTATACACCATCTTTAAAAGTAGTGAAAGATCTCATGGCACTTCACAGGAACATTATCAAACGGAAGTCTGACACAAGTCAAAGAAAGAGATGTTAGGATAGTTGACTAAAGCCTTGTGCAAAAAAAGGTGGACTTTAAGAAGTGTTTTTAAGGAGGAGGAGAGGAGAGGAAATATTGAGGGGGGATTAAGGCTGGAATTCCACATCTTGGCACCGAGACAGCAGGCCACCAATGACGCATGAAAACTGGGAGCACAAGGGTCAGCACTGGGGATCTTAGAGTTGGAGCCGTTTTATAGATGTAAGGAGGGGAAAGTCAGAGAGGGGTTGGAACATACGGATGAGAATTTTATATCTGAAGTATTGCAGGAGCAGGTAATTAGTTAACAGATGGATGATGGATAGAAGGGCAAAGATAGCAGCTTAAGAAAGCTCTCAACCATTTTGACATATTCAAAATGGAGGCCACTTGATAGAGGGACCTGGAAAATCAAAGGTTGATTTTATAATAATAATAATCTCTATTGTTGCAAGCAGGCTTACATTAACACTGCAATGAAGTTACTGTGAAAAGCTCCTAGTTGCCACATTTCAGCACCTGTTCGGGTACACAAGAGGGAGAATTCAGAATGTCCAAATTACCTAATAGCACATCTGTCGGGGCTTGTGTGAGGGAACCGGAGCACCCGGAGGAAACTCACGCTGGCACGAGGAGAACGTACAGACTCCACACAGACAGTGACCCAAGCCGGGAATCGAACCTGGGACCCTGACACTGTGAAGCCATAGTGCTAATTTTATTGCAATATCTTTTAGATGCCCATAAAAGCTATGGGGCTAGATTCTCCGCTGGCAGGATTCTCCGTTGCGCCAGCAGCGCACCCACACCCAGGGATTATCAGCCAGCGTTGGGTTTCCCACAATCGGAAACCCCATTGGCCGGCTGGCGGGACGGAGAATCTCGCTGCCAGCTGGGGCGGGGGGGGCAGCCACTCCAGAAAACTGGTGCGGCGGAACGGAGAAACCCACCCAAGGTTTTCCCTCCAGCATAGTTTTGTGTTCACCGTTTGGGTAGAGTTGGATTCGCCTTAATAACACGATACAAAGAGAACCACAACAGTAACAATGGTCTCACTTGCTCTTTGCAGCTGTCGAGAGCATGCCGTTTGCAATTCAAATGAAGGGAACTGTAGTGTCCCCTAGACTCCAAATAAACAGAAATAAAGAGCAAAAGGACAACGACTCGACACAGTGAGATCTCAGTTGGCGTATCAACAAGAATGTGGAGTCTTTTATTGCACTCCATGGTTGGTAATCATTTGCAAGTTGTACATTTTTTTCATTCCCTGGGTCTCCCATTCACTTTTACATATTCAAACATGCACTTTGACCTGAATAATACATTAGCTCTTTCCTGTTCAACAATCTGTGGAATCCTTGCTCAGTATTCCAGCTTGTCTTAAAAGATGCTCAAGTTGGTTGGTGGGCCCCAGTCAGCAGGTCAACCCAAAAGCAGCCCAAGCACATCTTGGAAAGCAGATCAGGCAAGAATTCATGCCCTTATTCAGAGTTCACCCCGATGGCAGCAGTCATGCCTCAGTGGGTAGCACTACTGGCTTCCCGCATCAATAGGTCATGGATTCAAACCCCACTTCTAAGATTCGAGCCCAAATTCTAGGCCAACAGCCCCACTGCAGTACTGAGGGAGCGCGATGCCGTCCGAGCTGCTGTTCTTCGGAGATGACATTCCACCATGCTCCAACAAAAACAGGAAATATCGGAGATTTGCAGCAGGTCCGACAGCATCTGTGGAGAGAAGGGAGCGAATGTTGCGGGTCTGGGTCGACCTGATCGATGTCTACAAAATTATGAGGCGCATGGACAGAGTGGATAATCAGAAGTTTTTTCCCAGGGCACAAGAGTCAATTATTAGGGGATATAGGTTTACGGTGCAAGGGGAAAGGTTTAGAGGGGATAGGAGAGGGAAGATTTTTTTCAATACAGATGGTGATATGGATACAGCAGTTACGATGGTGACGTTTTAAGAGGTGTCTTGACAAATATGGGAAGAGAGGGTTACGGACCCTGAAAGTGTAGAAGGTTTTAGGTTAGATCAGCAGCATGTTTGGCACAGGCTTGGAGGGCCGAAGGGCCTTTTCCTGTGCTGCACTTCTCTTTGTTCTTTCAGCTTGATGAATTTCAGAAGTGCCTTCATAATTATTCCTCAACCAACCTAAAGGCTGCACAGCCAGTAAGGTGCTTCTGAAATGTAGCCACTATTGTAGCGTAAAGAACCCGGCAGCTCATGTGAGCAATGCAATAAAAGAGCAGATCGCCTGTTTTAAGGTGCTGGCGGAGGGGTTAATGTTGGCCAGGAAACTGGGGAAAACAGACCTTGCACTTGTCAAATTCAGCCATGTGATTTTTTTTTACACCGACCAGCACTGGCAGACCAAGCCCTAGCCAGAAATAGCAGTTTAGACTATATGCTCAAGTCTCCAGACGGGAACTTGAACCCGCGACCTTCTAAATCAGGGACAAGACTACTCCTCGCTAACCCACGTGAACAGCAAGATCCCCAGCGGAAACCAAAGCATTTGCTCATCAGTCAAACTTTTCTCCCTTATTACTGCTATGTCTAGGAGATGGTGACATATTAAGGCATTGGCTATCAGACTAGCCCGACCCCCAAGAGAATCTATTGACATTTAGAATATTCTCAAACTATGATGGATTCAAATTCTTAACAACAGAAGGGTTCAACTGGTTATCCCCATGAGAGTTAGTACGGAGTCACACAGAGCAGGAAAGCATTTGGGTTGGGTTTACTGCCCCTGGCTGGGTCTGTAGGAGGAACGGTGCTGGGAGGAACGGTGTCAGGAGGTCCTTAGCCGTGAATTTCAGTGGGAACAAACCTGGGTTCCCAGTCAAAGACAGAGAATGTTTCCTGGCTGCAAATATCCCTCACCTTATCCATTTGACAAGGGGGAAAGGTGTCGGAGGTCTGCCCTTCAAACAAGTCCAATCACCCAGGGAGGAAATTTTGCAAAACAAAAAAGGAGAAATTTTCTCAGCTGCAAGCAACGTGGACACAAAAGGAGCCTATTCAGCCCATCATGCTCACGTCAGCCCTTTGGAGGCACTATTCAATTCACCTACTCCTTGTACTTTTTAACAACAGTCATGAAAATCATCTCCCTTTTCATTCATTTTTTTACAGGATGTGGGCTTCGCTATTGTGATGAACGGTTACTGCCTTATCATCATGTAAGGCGATGTCCCCTTTAAGACCGGGCTTGGAACCCAGGGGACTCCGCCTCTGGCTCCGCCCATCTGGGAGCCATACATAAAAGGGCTGCCTCATGGTCTTTATAGCAGTCAGCTCTCGTCCATAGCTGTAGCATAGTTATTAGTCTAATAAAGCCTTCTTTACTGTTTAATCTCGAAGCGTCATTATTGAGGGTACCTCAATTTATTAGACTAAACTAGATTCAGGATGGACGCAGGCCTAAAACCAGAGAAGCTCAATCTGGAAGCATGAACACCGGAGGCAAAGGAAATTTTTAAATACTGTCTGCGGTGCTTCGAGGCCTACCTGGACTCCGCAGAGACTCCCATCCTGGGGCCACGCAAGCTGCGTCTACTCCACGCCCGGGTGAGTCACAGAATCTCCGCCACGCTCGAAAATGCGACGACTTATGAGGAAGCGATTGAGTTGCTCCGCAAGCGGTTTGTCAAACCCGTCAATGAGGTGCACGCCCGGCATCTGCTCTCTACCTGCCGGCAGCGCTCGGGGGAAATCGCTCGACGAGTTTGTTGAGAAACTCACCGCGCTGGCCAGGGACTGTGACCATCAGGATGTGACAGGGGAAGTCCATATGAACCTGCACATCAGAGATGCTTTCGTGTCCGGAATCCGCTCGACCTACATCCAGCAGCGGCTGCTCGAAAACGGGGCAAAAGACCTCCAGGAGACGCTAACGCTCGCCTTCTCGCTGGAGGTGGCCCGACATAACTTGGGTACATACCCCGCGGACTCTGCCAGCCCCCCCCCCCCCCCGGACTTCCTCAGACTCAACCATATTACAGGCCTGCGCCACGCGGCGACCCGCTCACCATGGGGGCACACCTTGCTACTTCTGCGGGCAGGGTCAGCACCCACGCCTACGCTGCCCAGCCCGCTCCGCGATCTGCAGCGACTGCGGGAAGAAAGGGCACTTTGCGAGGGTCTGCCTGACCAGACCCAGGGGCCAGAAAAACAAAGAACAGCCGGCCTGAAAATCAGGCTCTCAGGCCCGCAGGCCTCGCAATGCTGCTGCGCACTGACCCGACACGCCCTCTTCTGACACGTCATCAGTCTCGTGCGAATCCTGCGAGCGGCCATCTTGTCGGCGGCCATCTTCTCGACCTGACACGCGCAGCCAGCAGCGGCGGCCATTTTACGAGCCCGACTCGGCTGAGGACTCAGACTACCCGCGACTGGGTGCGATCACCCTCGATCAAACTCGGCCAAAACACCTGCAGAACTCCATGATGCAGGTCCAGGTCAACGGGCACGACACTGCATGCCTCTTCAACTCCGGGAGCACGGAGAGCTTTATCCACCCTGAAACGGTAAGGCGCTGCTCCCTACGCACCCATCCCGCATCCTAAACCATAGCCCTCGCATCTGGGTCCCACTCGGTACAAATCACGGGGTACTGTATTGTGGATCTCTCGATCCAGGGCGCCAAATACACCTGTTTCAAATTTTATATCCTCCCTCACCTCGGTGTCCCCCTGCTGCTCGGACTGGATTTCCAGTGCAGCCACCGAAGCCTGACACTGAAGTTCGGCGGACCCTTGCCCCCCCCTCGGTGTGCTGCTTTGCGACACTGAAAGTTGCACCCCCCTCGCTATTCGCTAATCTCACTCCTGACTGTAAGCCCGTCGCCACCAGGAGCCAGCGCTACAGTGCCCAAGATTTGGCTTTTATCAAGTCAGAGGTCCAGCGTTTACTGGGAGGGGGTCATCGAGGCTAGCAACAGCCCTTGGAGGGCGCAAGTGGTGGTAGTCCGGTCCGGGGAGAAGAAACGGATGGTCGTGGATTATAGCCAGACCATAAACCGATTCACGCAGCTTGATGCGTACCCCCTTCCTCGCATCGCGGAAATGGTAAATCGGATCGGCCAATACCGCGTCTTTTCGACGGTCGACCTCAAATCCGCCTACCACCAGCTCCCCATCCGACCAAAAGACCGCCCCTATACTGCCTTCGAAGCAGCCGGCCGGCTCTTCCACTTCCTCGGGGTCCCCTTTGGTGTCACGAATGGGGTCTCCGTCTTTCAAAGGGCGATGGACCAAATAGTGGACCAGTACGGTTTGCGGGCTACATACCCGTACTTGGACAATGTCACCATCTGCGGCCATGATCAGCAGGACCATGGCGCTAACCTCAAAAAGTTCCTCGAGACCGCCCGAGCCCTTAACCTGACCTATAACGAGGGCAAATGAGTTTTCCACACCACCCGGCTGGCCATCCTCGGCTATGTCGTGGAAGACGGGGTCCTAGGACCCGACCCAGACCGCATGCGCCCCCTTAAGGAACTCCCACTCCCCCGCAGCCTCAAGGCCCTCAAACAGTGCTTGGGGCTTTTCTCCTATTACGCCCAGTGGGTCCCCAAGTATGCGGACAAAGCCCGCCCACTCCTAAAGACCACCACTTTTCCCCTCTCGCCGTCTGTGGTGGAGGATCCAGCGGGTGCCAGATCCCAGAGGGAGACCATATCTTGCCTGCCGTCGGAGTACTCCACGTAGGCGTAACTGGGGTTGGTGTGGAGCAGTCGGAGCTTTTCAACTAGGGGGTCCGTTTTATGGCTCCTCGCGTGCCTCCGGAGAAGAACAGGTCCCGGAGCCATCAGCCAAGGTGGAAGCGAGACCCCGGAGGTAGACTTCCTGGGGAAGACAAACAATCGGTCGTGAGGAGTCTCATTCGTGGCCGTGCAGAGGAGTGACCTAATAGAGTGTAGGGCATCGGGTAGGACCTCCTGCCAGCGGGTGGTTGGGAGACTTCTCGACCGCAGGGCCAGAAGGACAGCCTTCCACACTGTCGCGTTCTCCCTCTCCACCTGCCCGTTTCCCCGTGGGTTATAGCTGGTCGTTCTGCTCGAGGCGATGCCTTTGCTGAGCAGATACTGACGCAGTTCATCGCTCATGAACGATGTACCCCGGTCGCTGTGGATATAAGCGGGGAAACCGAACAGGGTGAAGATGCTGTGTAGTGCCTTAATCACCGTGGCTGAGGTCATGTCGGTGCAGGGAATGGCGAATGGGAAACGGGAGAACTCATCGATCACGGTGAGGAAATAGGCATAACGGTTGGTGGACGGGAGGGGCCCCTTGAAGTCCACGTTCAGTCGCTCAAAGGGGCCCGAGGCCTTCACGAGCCGAACATTGTTTGGCCGATAGAAGTGCGGTTTGCACTCCGCACAGACCTGGCAGGCCCTGACCATGGCGTTGACCTCCTTGGTCGAGTAAGGTAGGTTGCGGGACTTGATGAAATGGACGAGCCGGGTAACCCCCGGGTGGCAGAGGTCATTGTGGATGGCTTGCAGGCGGTCCTCCTGCGCGTTGGCGCATGTGCCGCAGGACAGGGCATCTGGGGGCTCGTTGAGCTCCCCTGGACGATACTTGATATCGTACGAGTAGGTGGAGAGTTCGATACTCCACCTCAAAATTTTATCGTTTTTTATTTTGTCCCGTTGCGTGTTATCGAACATATAGGCGACCGACCGTTGGTCCCTGCAGGACCCGTCGCCCCCTACAACACACCCACTTCCGGCCCTACCACCCATTGGTGAGCTCCTACCGTGCGCCCCCCCCTTTACACACCCCGCCGGCACCGGCTCCGCTAACCCCGGCCCTGCCTAGTTCCTCTGCCCCGACCCGGACCGAAGCTCCGACCGCTATGCTCCCGGATGTGCCCTCAACCGGGACGTCCGTGCCCGCCGCACCACCGCCCGAATTGAGGAGGTCGAGGACGACGATCCGGCCACCGAGACGGATGGACCTATGATGGCACTTCACCACCGCCGGACTCCTTTTTAAACAGGGGGTGAATGTGATGAACGGTTACCGCCTTATCATCATGTAAGGTGATGTCCCCTTTAAGACCGGGCTTGGAACCCTGGGGACTCCACCTCTGGCTCCACCCATCTGGGAGCCATACATAAAGGGTTGCCTCATGGCTTGTATAGCAGTCAGCTCTCGTCCATAGCTGTAGCATAGTTATTAGTCTAATAAAGCCTTCTTTACTGTTTAATCTCTAAGCGTCATTATTGAGGGTACCTCAGCTATCTATCTGGGCCAGCATTTGTTGCCCATCCCTAATTGCCCTTAAGAAAGTGGTGGTGAGCTGCCTCCTTGGAACGCTGCAGTTATCTTGCATGGAGAGAAAGAGAGAGAGAGAGAGAGACAAAGGCGGCATTTTTGAGACCGATGTTGAGCAAAATCACAAATACGAAAGCTCAGGTAATCTTCAGTATGTAATCTCTAGAGCCTTCCCCAACCCCAAACAAAAATGAGCAAAATTCAGATAAACATTCCTTCAATGAGATAAGGTGAAGAAAGACTGATTTCAGGAGATAAACTCACACCTGATAGGATTGACTAATGTGCACTGGGCTTTGTCACCTCCAAGGTGTATCTTTAGATTAAAGAGAAAAACTAAACCTTGGAAAGAAGAGGGATTAGCAAGGGTTGGACAGGGAACAGAACCACACAATCTCAAAGAATAAACCAAGTCAACTCCCTACGCACTGCTCATCTGCCCCTGCACTCTCCCTTTATCACTCAACTAACTACCCCCCAGTTAAGATGTTGGTTCTCAAATTGAAACATGTCCATGCCAAATTGAAGGAAGATGAAAGAATGTTTACGGGCAAACACATCCCACATCATGCCATTGCCAAAGACTTGCAATCTACCCGCTTCAAAGTTCCCTATCCCACACCAACCTTCCAAGTAAAATTATGTAAGCTTGCATTTATTTAGTACCTTCAACCGAGTGAAATATCCCAAGGTGCTTCACTGGAATCTCAAATAAAATTGGACACCAAGCCCAAAATAAGAACTGCCGGCAAAAGCTTTTAAGGAGCGACTTGAAGGGTAAGAGCGAGGTGGAGATTCAGAGGCGTTTGGGACTAAATTCCCGAGTTTACGCCGAGGTAACTGAAGGCATGCTACCAATAATGGAGTGACAAAAATGAGGTTGTTCAAGAGGCGAGAAGAATTGGAGCACAAAGAGGACTGTAGAACAGGACAAAAATATGGCCAGGAAAAAACCATGGAGCGATTTGAAAACAAAGATGAACATTTTTAAAATGGGAGGCATTATTGGACCATGAGCCAATGTAGGTCAGAAAGCACAAGTACTGATGGAGAACAGGAAATGGAATGAGTGTGGAGACAGGCACCAGAAATTTGAATTACATCAAAATACTTAATTAAAAATAATTCAACGTGGCCAATAGTTTATGCCTACACTGAAATAGGACTTCATGCCAATAGTTAGCTCCAACACCTTGGCTGTAATGAAATAGGAACAAAGAGGAGATGGGGTGGTAGCCTCCTGGGATGAATTAAGGCCATGGCAGGTAACAGAGATCATTGCAAGGCAGAAAATGAGAACCCAGGTGCTAACCTTTTAAAAAGGCCGATCTAGCAACTGCACTGCCCCTTGACAAAGGGTAAATCACAGAAAATGCAACCATATTAGAATTTGAAAAGATTCTAACGATCCTCCTCCTTCTGAGACTGATTCCAGTGTTGCACTGCGACCATTCCCTAACCGTGAACTGTCATGATATTCAAGTGAACATCATAGCACATACATAATGATGGACAGATCAACGGACCAATTAGCACACAGCACGACAGCCAATCACAGACACAGTACAAAACAAGGAACACAACACTTCCTGGGCAGTCCAGCAGGAGACGGCTCAGGGCAAGGACCTCCATGCCAGACTCTCAGACAGTCACCATGTGCTGAATACCAGAGTTTGTTATATAAATAGTTAAAAGAAATAAAACTGCGTTGTACAAATCGCAACCGTGTTGGTTCGTCTGTGTCTCAGAGTACCCAACACTTCATGGTACCAGAAGTGAATTAAAACCTACCCACAAATCTGCCATCCTGCGCCATGGACACCGTCAACACACCGCAGCCGTTGCAAGTCGCTGGGAACCTTGGCGTAAATTGGACGCTGTTCAAGCAGCGCTTCGAACTCTTTTTGGAAGCCAAGAAAAAACAGAGCGCCTCGGACAAAAGAAAGATCGCCATCCTCCTCACCACCGCAGGTCAGCACGCCATCCATGTCTACAACTCCCTGGTGTTCGCGGAAGGAGAGGACAAATCTAAATACGACACGGTCCTCCTCAAGCTCGACCAACACTTCAAAGTTGAGGTCAACAAGAACTTTGAGAGGTATGTCTTCCAGCAGCACCTGCAAGGTAAGGATGAGCTCTTTCAGTCATTCCTGACGCATCTCCGCATACACGCGCAGGCCTGCGGTTACAACACCACCTCAGAGTCCATGATCCGGGACCAGATCGTTTTTGGGTTGCCTCGGGCAGCCTACGCCAGCAGCTTTTAAAAATAAAAGGCCTAACATTAGCATCTGCAGTTTAAGCCTGTGTCCTGCACGAGAACGCGACTAGCCGCTATGCCCAATTTCAGGCGACCGAATCGGCGCGGAGGGGGTCCTACCCGACCGGATCGGCGAGCCAGGTGCCCCACGAGGCCGAACGGGTCCAGGCGATAGAGTTTCTCCCGGCCCACGGCCCGGACGTTTCGCGCGCTTTGAGGCCTCCCGCGCGCCAAAACCTACGGCAACACTGAGGGACGTGATGCGCAGGCGCGCTCGACGCAAGACCGTACTGCGCATGCGCAGTGGCGCAACGAACGCCATGACGTCACGACGTGCAGCAACCGTGGAGCTGCACATTTAAAAGGGCAATGTCCCGCAAAAACCCGACAATGCCTACGCTGTGGCAAGGTGGGCCACTACGCTGCCTACTGGCGAGCAGCTCAAACTGTTGATCTTCCACATCTCCAACAACCTCGCAGGAACGTGCGGACCATTCAGCCTCCACATTACGACATCCAGACCGATGACACAGATGACCGAGACTCCTTCCGGGTTGCGGTCATTGATGGGAACAGAGTCAACACAATCAATCCGGGTGTTGAATGGTGTGCCACCCTGACGGTCAACCGATCGCCGATCACTTTCCGCCTGGACACTGGCGCCTCCGCCAACCTCATAGCATGGTGACCCTTCTACGCCATGAAGGTCAGACCACCAATCCGGCCGTCCCGGTGCAGAATGGTCGACTACAACGGGAACGTTATCCCGGCTATGGGATCCTGCCAGCTCCAGGTGACACACAACACACACATGGCCACACTCTCGTTCGAGATAGTCGGCTCATCGAAGGACTCCCTACTAGGCGCACAGGCATGCAAGGCTCTCCACCTCGTGCAAAGAGTCCACTCTCTCTTTCCAGGCGGCACATCTGACTTCCCGGATGCAGAGTTCAATGCACAGCTCCAATCGCTCCTCACCCACAACCAGGAGGCATTCGAGGGCATGGGAACACTGCCATACACCTACCGAATTTGCCTCAAACCAGACGCCATCCCGGTCATTCACGCACCTCGCAGAGTCCCTGCACCACTCAAAGACCGCCTCAAGCAGCAGCTGCAGGATCTCCAGGACCAAGGGGTCCTATCCAGGGTCACGGAGCCCACGCCGTGGGTCAGCTCCATGGTGTGTGTCAAAAAGCCCTCCAGCGAGCTCCGCATATGTATTGACCCAAAAGACCTCAATACCAATATCATGAGGGACCATTATCCCATACCCAAACAGGAGATCATCACAACTGAAATGGCCCAGGCGAAAATATTTACGAAACTGGATGCCTCCAAGGAATTTTGGCAGATCCAACTCGATCCGTCCAGCCGAAAGCTATGTACCTTCAACACCCCTTTCGGCAGGTTCTGCTACAACCGGATGCCATTTGGCATCATCTCAGCATCCAAGGTCTTTCATAGGATCATGGAGCAGATGATGGAAGGCATCGAAGGGGTGCGCGTTCACGTGGACGACGTCATCATCTGGTCCACCACACCACAGGAGCACATATGTCGTCTCCAACGCGTCTTTGCCCGCATACGGGAAAAACGGCCTGCGCCTCAACCGAGCCAAGTGTTCCTTTGGCCAAACCGAGCTGAAGTTCCCGGGGGACCATATTTCCCGGTCAGGGGTCCGTCCGGATGCAGACAAGGTGAGCGCCATCACAGCCATGCCGCAGCCGGCAGACAAGAAAGCAGTGCTACGCTTCCTTGGCATGGTCAACTTCCTGGGGAGGTTCATTCCCAACCTTGCCTCCCACACGACGGCTCTGCGCCACCTCGTCAAAATGCCCAGAGCTCCAGTGGCAACACACACCAGCTGGAATGGGAGGAGCTCAAACTCAAAACTGCACCGGTATTGGCGTTCTTTGACACGTCTCGTGCCACCAAAATCTCGACTGATGCCAGCCAATCCGGCATTGGAGCAGTGCTCCTGCAGCGGGATGACACGTCGTCATGGGCCCCAGTTGCCTAGCATCGCAAGCCATGACCCCCACAGAGCAGCGCTATGCGCAGATCGAAAAGGAGTGCCTGGGCTTGCTAACCGGTTTAGACAAGTTCCATGATTATGTATATGGTCTTCCCCGGTTCACTGTCGAAACTGACCACCGCCCCCTGGTCAGCATCATAAACAAGGACCTGAACGAGATGACCCCTCGCCTCCAGCGCATCCTACTTAAACTCAGGAGGTATGACTTCCAACTGGTCTACACCCCAGGGAAGGACTTCATCGTTGCGGATGCCCTATCCAGAGCAGTGAGCACGCCGCCAGATTCGGAGGGCTTTGTATGTCAGGTCGAGGCGCAGGTGGCCTTCACATTGGCAAATCTGACAGCTGACTACTCCAGTCTGGGCCGTATTCGCCGAGAGACTGCGGCCGACCCCTTTCTACAACGTGTGATGCGCCACATGACGGGAGGGTGGCTCAAAGGGCAGTGCCCGCAGTTCTACAATGTCCGAGACGCCCTGGCGTCATTGATGGTATCCTTCTGAAGCTGGACCGGATTGTGATTCCGCACAGCATGCACAAGCTGGTTCTCGACCAACTACACGAAGGCCACCTGGGGGTCGAGAAGTGCAGACGGAGGGCCCGAGAGGCGGTATACTGGCCGGGCATCAGTGATGATATTGCCAACATGGTGCTCAACTGTCCCACCTGCCAAAGGTTTCAGCCGGCGCAACCTCCTGAAACGCTTCTGCCCCATGAGCTGGTGACGTCCCCCTGGGCGAAGGTGGGTGTCGACCTATTTCACGCGCTCGGCAGGGGCTATGTCATCACCGTTGACGACTTCTCCAACTACCCAGAAGTCATACACCTGCACGATTTGACGTCGCCTGCTGTCATCAGGGCCTGCAAAGCCACCTTTGCTCGCCACGGCATTCCGATGTCTGTCATGTCGGACAATGGGCCCTGTTTCGCCAGCCATGAATGGTCATACTTTGCTGCCTCGTATGGCTTCACACACGTGACGTACAGCCCCCAGTCAAATGGAAAGGCGGAGAAGGGCCTTCACATTGTCAAGCGGCTCCTCTGCAAGGCTGCTGCTGCCGGGTCGGACTTCTGCCTCGCCCTGCTGGCCTATCGCTCGGCCCTACTGGCCTATCGCTCGGCCCCACTAGCCACTGGTCTCTCACCAGCCCAGCTGCTGATGGGTCGCGACCTCAGGACCACTGCACCTTCCATCCTGGCACCCACAATAGACCATGCTCCGGTACTGCACAGGATGCAACTGCAGCGCGGTCGCCAGAAGAGGTCATATGACACACAGGAAACTGATCTTCCCGCCCTGGTCCCTGGAGACGAAGTCCGCATCCACCTACCAGAAGGTGGCTGGTCAGCATCTGCCGAAGTTCTCCGACGCGTGGCTCCCCGCTCATTCCTGGTTCGCATGCCTGATGGATCCGTGCGTAGGCGCAATCGCCGGGCTCTTCGCCTACTTCCACGCTCGCAACGAGACCTTACACTGACACCGTGTCCTCCTGTGGTTCCTGATCGCGACTTCGTGGAGCTGCCTGCTACCATGCCCCTTCCGTCGCCGCCCGTGGCCAGGCCCGCACCTCAGCCGGTGGTTCCAGACCCACCCTTGAGATGGTCAACCCGAATTCGTCACCCACCTACTAGACTGGACTTATGAGACTGTTTATACATTGAACTCATGCAACCACTGTTTTAATATGTTTATGTTCTTATTGTTACAGGAATTTGTTTTATAGTTCCACATTTCCAAGTTGTTTGTTATGGTACAACCTCGTTAGTATGTCACACCCGACATCGCCCCTTGTATATAGTTAAGCCCCATGTACATGCTGTAAATATTACACACACACACATTTAGCTGCACTCAGTACACATCTCTATTTATAACCACGTAGGCACATAATCTTGTAAAAAGGGGGATGTCATGATATTCAAGTGAACATCACAGCACATACACACATACATAATGATAGACAGATCAACGGACCAATTAGCACACACAACACGACAGCCAATCACAGACAAGAGCATACACAGTACAAAACAAGGAACACAACACTTCCTGGGCAGTCCAGCAGGAGACGGCTCAGGGCAAGGACCTCCATGCCAGACTCTCAGACAGTCACCATGTGCTGAATACCAGAGTTTGTTATATAAATAGTTGAACCACGACTGATGTGGCAAGCTTTTCATTATGGGAGTGGCAGAAAAACAAGATCATAGCCAAGTCAAATCATCCGCCGCTTCATGTCAAGGCATACACTCCCAAGTATGGGGTGGTGGTGGTAGTGAGGGAACGAGTAAAATTTGGTTTCTCGTTTTTATCTTAAAAAAACACACCAATTTTAGACATTTTAAAATAACAATAAAGATTTGATTGGGTGGACAGAGAGAGGATGTTTCCACTTGGTGTGTGTAGAAAATGGAGGTCCAACACTTGGTGGGGGGGATAACATAGCCACTAGAAAATCCTGTGGGGAATTGAGGAGCAACTTCTTTACCCAAGGAGCAGTTAAAACCTGGGGCTTGCTACCACAAGGAATACTTGAGGAGCTTCATTTCAAGAGGAAGTCACAGGAGTACGAGGGAGAAAAGAATCAAAGCTTAAACGGAGATGGATAAATGAAGAGGGCTGGGAGCAGGTTTGGGTGGAGCATGAACACTAGCATCCTCCTGTTGTGTGCTGAATCAGCTGCTTTGCTGTAAATTGTGGAATGACAGCTAATCCAATTGTGCTGAGAAATTAGGTCCCAGCTTGGAGAGGGGTGGAGATGGAACCAAGAAAGGGGTAAATGTTTAATGACTCCTATTTTAGTGGCTAAACGTCCTAGTTCCCAGGCAATTTTTTGGATTGTAAAGTTGGTATTAAAAAAAAGAATGGGTGAGGCCCCACCTCTTCAGAAACCCAGCTCAACCAACCTGTTACGGCACATTTTATATTAGATCGTTCCAAGACAAGACGGTAATTAAATTGACGACGCTCATGAAAAATAACAAGTTTGGTTTCATGGTTGAAGGATGGGAGAAATCTGGACTAATCAGAAACCAGGAGGTGGGAGGCATTTTCTCCCTTCGGAGCCACCTTCTCCCTATCCCCCTCATATCTTTGCCTGAACAGAATATTACCTGGATATGACATTCAAACTTCAATGAATGCAGTTGAAGATGCTTTATATTAGTGCAGCCCTCTCCTTCTAGCCACTTCCTCTCTTCATTTACTTCTACCCCCCCCCCCCCCCCCCCCCATCTCTCTCGCTCACCCTCTCCTTGATCCGGCTCACTTTAGTCCCTCCCTCTCTCAAAACAATCTGACATTTCTTTGAGGGCACAATTCACTGACACCAACTATCCCCATCAGTGATTCATTGTAGTTTTGAAAGGACAATCAATCAATCGCAGAAAAAGAGAGGCCAATTTTGAGACTCTAATTCCAGTGTGCAGCCTCCCTGATGTGGGCTGCAGAATTACTCTCGTAGTGCAACACCCCTTCCTCCAACCTCGCCCACCAAAGCTCCAGGCTTGGTGCCTCATCACCCAAAGTTACTCAATGCAAAATCATCACATGCCTTGATCATTCCCTGCCCCACACCCCAAAGGAAGAACATAACAGTAGAAGTCCCAGGGCTTTTTGAACCGATACAACAGGCCACACAGTCTAAGAGTTCCCAGTCGCTTTCTTTGAAGCACAAATTCTTACCCCTCAACCCAAGAACACACCTCACCCACACAAATCTACAGAACTTGTTAGACTGGCAAGAACCATGGTTCATGGTTTCCATACTGAAGTTCAGTAGCTAGGATCATATGTTTTGCCCAGAGAGTTTTCTTGCAACATAGCGCTATTTACCCAAACCAGAACAACAACTTGCATTTATATAGCCTCTTTAACACAGTTAAGTAATCCCACGATCCTTCACAGGCGAATTATAAAAAAATATTAATAATAATAATCTTTACACAACACAAAGAGAAAGTCAGATAGGTTACCAAAAGAAATTGTTGAAGGAGATGGGTATTAAAAGCACTGCAAAAGGAGAGAGGTAGAGAGACAAGGAGGAGGGGTGTATGTGTATGTATGTGTGTGGGGGGGGGGGGGGGGGGGGCAGGGGAGAAATTCCAGAGCTGAAAGCCCTAGCAACTGGAGATATGACAACCAACGTTGCAGTAATTAAAATCAGGGATGCAGAGTAGGCCGGGATTGGTGGCACGCAGGTTATCTGGCACAAGGCCTTTCAAAACGAAAAATACAAATTTTCAAACAAAGGCACCGCCTGCAAGCCAGTCACCCGGTTTGGGAGGTGGGGGGGTGAATGGGACCCAGTGCAGCTTCAGACATGGTGTGGTAAACACCACTGGTTATACACTACATGTATTACGGTACAGCCACTATACTACATTCAATACAGTAAATCCCGGCCTGCTGGCTCCACCCTGCAGGCTCTGTATAAAAGTGTGCACTCTCCTGCGCTGCCTCCATTCTGGTTCCAGCTGCAGGAGGCTTAACATCTAGCGCAATAAAGCCTCAATTGTTCACCATTTCGTCTCGTGGTTATTGATGGTACATCACATGGACAGCAGAAGCTTGAGCATTTCCCTGCAGCACCACCTCAAGCCAACTGAGCCGACTCCCAGATCTTTTAACAAGAGAGCGAGAGAGTCTGGCTGGTTGGTAAAGCATCGGAGGCAGACTGGCAACCTGTGGGACACCTACAAGATGAGGATCCAATTTGCCCAATAGGGTCCTTCAGAATTATGAAAAGTTTGATAGGGTAGACAGAGAAGATGTTTCCACTTGTGAACGCGTCAAAAACAAACAGCCATAAATGTAAGAAACCATTTTACCCAGGGATTGGCGAGAACGTGGCACGCACTACCACATGGAACGCTTGAGGCAAATAGCATTTAAGGAAAAGTCAAGACAAATACAGAGGAAGAAAAGGCGCAGAAGCATTTGCTGATAGGATTGATGGACGAGGTTTGTGTGGAGCATATGCCGGGATGGACCAGGAGGGCCAAATGATCTGTTTCTGTGCTGCAGCATTCTATGACATTCAACACAACATATGATTGGCACCAACTTGCGAGCCTAGATCGAGACGTTCCATGTAGGTCAGGTGGATTCCTACTCATGCCTTACCTTCCAGTCCATTCAAATTCTTCACTCACCTCAACAACCCCCCCCCCCCCCCCTCCAAGCCTCAGCAGAGCTCAGCGTCACCCAACCACACTCACAGCGACATACCATGGCAACAGCTGTTCCCTGAAGTGAAGGGAAGCAAGAAGGCAACATCAAGTCAGACCACATCTGTTGTGGTTTCACGGTGCCTCACACACAACCATTCATGGATGTTCAAAGCATTCAAGAAATGCATTTTCTTTTAAAAAACCACCACCTGGTTGCTGACTCATTAAAATCCAAACAACCCTCAACGTCTCCAGGACCAGTTCCACAGAGAATCTGGCCCATCACTGGCAACGCAAGCTGTTAATTGCATTGGCAAAGGTTTGGAGGGATAAGTAAGCCACAACATGACTGGGTGCAAATATAATAAATTACATCAACTCCAATTACCTGTCCTTGTTACATAAATATTTTTTTTTAACCGCAGTCTAGATCACTTCAATTGACCCCTACCCTCCCTCAACATTCATAGTCTTTTAAGGAAGAAAGTCGCAGATTTTTACTACCCTTTGTGTAATGAAATGCTTCCTGAATGGCCTGGCTATAACTTTAAGGTTGTGCATACTTTGTTCAGCGGCCCCCATATCAGGGAAAATAGAGAAATAAATCGCAATACCAAAGGCCTTAATCAGATCATCCCACAACTTATCAATTTTAGGTTCCTCTACTTTTGTCAACTATACCTTCAGCTGCTTAGATCAGAGATTCTGAAATGTCTTCCCCGAATCGCTCAGCCTCTCTTTCCGCCGTTGAGATGCGTTTGAAATTCTACATCTTTGACTAAACATCTGGTCACTTGCCTGTACTATCCCAAAGTCAGATTTTGTCCCATAACACACTTACAAAACACTTTTTATTGTGTTAACGGTACCACATAAAGACACGTTCTGGCTGTGATCAAAATGGCTGCCACTTTTGCCACTACAGCAGAAATATTTCTGATGGAGGTTGTAGCCATCTCAGATAGCCACCTGCAAAGGACCATGGGAATTATGGTCAACCCAGGACTCAAAACACACTCAGCTTGTGTGTGTATTTGCAACCCAGATAGCTAGACACGATCGAAACCCCCGCTCATTTGCATTCTAATGGCCCATTTCCCCAGAACAAAAGGACTGTACTCCGGTAACTGATACAGATGCAGACTAACCGGCGCCACTCTCTTTGCTAAGAAAGCCCAAACAGCCAAGGTCAATGACCGCTCAGGACACGCCCAGTCATCAAGGCACCCGCCCCTTTATTGGCCAAAATAGAAGGCAGTGATCAAAGCCTGTCGAATTATTGGGTCCAAAGCTAAGGACCACCCCAAAGAGCGCGAAATCCCAGAGGGATAAAAAGAGACACAGCCATGTGTTCGGTCTCTCTTGGCCCCAGCCTACGCCTAAAACCAAGTGTAGCATTACGACCAGAAGACAAGTTCAAGACCAATGATCGCTACCGGACGGATGAGTCCAGCAGAAACGAAGCCACTTCTACCCAGCCACGCAAGATCCGAATAAAGGCCTTGTTCATCTGCATAGCCAGTTGCCCTGAAGTTAAGTATAGGTTATTGTAGTTGTTAGGTGTAGTTTAACTTGTAGTGTTTTATGTTGTATGTCGAAGTAATCCTGGTGTGTAAATAAACTATTTTTGAACTTGAACTGACGAACTGGTTGTTTGGTCTTTGATCGATATCCGGTAAAGCCTTGTGGTGGTATCATTTGATACCTGGCGACTCTGAAAAGCAATATTATCATTAATAACTGCCATATCTAGTTAATTTGTCAACATTATTGGTGCCGATTGACAACAAGGTGATGAGGCTTTCAAGTGGCGAGACTCATCAGTAAAAGGCTACTCTCCTGAAAAGCTGACGGTCCAGGTTTGCTTTGCCTCAAATGGCCGTCCTCTTGCCCTCAATGCTGTTGGAAGAGTAGTTTGCATTCTCTATATTTTCAAACCAAATTAATCAAAAGCAAAATAAAAATGCCTCAGCTTAATATCAACTTAAAATTAACATGAAAATAAATATCTGTTCTCCAAACGGAAGCAATGGCCTTGTATGGGACAAGAGCAGGACATTGTCACCGCTTCCTGACCATGTATTGTAAACATTTTTCAGCCAAGATGTAAACACGAAGTGGACAGCTCACCAGGTAGCCTGATGAACTACACTCAGCAAGTATTTGAATGCACTCAGTCTTGATTATGCTCATTTCTAGTGTGCTGTTGTACATCCCAGTTTCAGTAAATCTCAACTATAGCCAACATTTTTGCACAGGAGTAGAAGTGTGAAGATGAGGTTTGCCCCAACTAAGGAGCCATTTTAGTTTCCCCTCAAAAGAGGAGAAAAAATATTCCAGCACTGATCGAGTCCCTTCCCTGACATGGATCCCTTCCAAAAGCAGGCCACTGGGATGGGCTACCAGTTTGAAGATTGCTATTAGAGGTCAAGTCCTAACTAAATGGCAACCTAATATTGGCAGCTGCGACATTCTAATTTATTACACCGTTGAAGTGATGGAACATATAAATACACAGGCAACACACATGGTTGATTACGATACTGGGAAATCTGGGGAGGAAACAAAATTAGGAAAACATCAAGAGGCTGTCAGGCGCAAAACACAAGCCATGTTTCCATAGCTCAATCTCACAACATTATTTCCAAAAATGCACCCAATTTACCCTTGAACCCATCGACACTGGCTACTTCGAATCATAGAATCCCTACAGTGCAGAAAGGAAGCCATTCAGCCTATCGAGTCTACACCAACACTCAAAGTGCACACAACCTAGGTCCCTGCCCTATCCCTGCAACCCCATAACCACACCTAACCGTTGGGCAGTTTAGGCAATTGTTGGACACCAAGGGATAATTTAGCGTGGCCAATCCACCTAACCTATACATCTTTGGACTGCGGGAGGAAACGAGCATCTGGACGAAACCCATGCAGACACAAGGAGAACGTGCAATCTCCACACAGTCACCCAAGACCAGAATTGAACCCAGATCCCTGTGCTGTAAAGGCAGCAGTGCTAACCACTGTGCCACCCTAGTAGTGATCTGTCCTAGTTACTATTATTCCACAATTCTATTACCGTTTGGATGAAGCAATTTCAGCTCTCGACCCTTTTTGCTGATAATTGTCGGAATATTTTAAGCTTGTGTATCACGTCCCCACTGCCTTCCTTCACTGCTTAGAAATACCAGTATTGCAAACCTCGCTAGGTTAGGAACAACAAACGACAAACTCCATTGAGACAAACAGGCAACACCTGCTTAGTTACAGCGAGATTGCACTGCAAAGCCACACGTGCAACTAACATTCAACTAGCAATATGACGCTCAGCACAGATGGAGGCTATTCAGCCTATCGTCTCTGTGCTGGCTTTCTCCCATTGCCATGGCGGAACAAAAGCTCCACTTCAAGTACATACCCGATTCCCTGTTAGACGTTATTATGGAACCTACCAGACCTATTGAAGGTTTGATTGCGGTGTGTCAGGAGGCTTGAAATGAGTGACTCTCAACACTCCATGTAAAACAACCAGCATTCAGAATAGTTACAATGCAGAAATGGAACCAACCCCCCAACTCAGTTGAAAATTGTTGCAAATAAGTCAGATTGATCCTCATTAATAAACCAAAAAGGTGGTTCTTTATGCTGCAGACGCACACTGCAACAAGTTGCATTTATATGGCGCTTTTAACACAGTGAAACATATCAAGCTGATTCGTAGGATCATTATCAAACAAAATTCAACACTGAGCCGTAGAAGGAAATATTAGGAGATGAGAACAAAAGCTTGGTCAGAGAGGCAGCCTTTAAAGGAGTCACTTAAAGAGTAGAGGAAGGTTTTAAGAGGGAATTCCAGAGCTTGCGGCCCAGGCAACTAATGGCACGGCCACCTTGATTAAAATCAAGGATGCACAAGACAAGGACTGGAGGAGCACAGAGATCTGAGGGTTGTAGGGAGTTTGAGACAGGGAGGGGCAAAGTGACAAAAGGATTTGCTGGCAAGAGGCAGAATTTTAACTCTACACAGAACATAGTGCAGAAGGAGGCCATTCGACCCATCGAGTCTGCACTGACCCTCTTAAGCCCTCACTTCCACCCTATTCCCATAACCCAATAATCCCTCCTAACCTTTTTGGACACTAAGGGCAATTTAGCATGTCCAATCTACCTAACCTGCACGTCTTCGGACTGTGGGAGGAAATCGGAGCACCCGGAGGAAACCCGCGCAGACACAGGGAGAACGTGCAGCCTCCGCACAGATAGTGACCCAGCGGGGAATCAAACCAGGGACCCTGGCGCTGTGAAGCCACAGTGCTAACCACTGTGCTACCGATCCCCTGCGCTACTGTGCTGCCTCGCAGGTTAGCAAATAATGGAAATATAACCTCCATTAGAAGAATGACTCTTCAGGACTGCCACTTATTCCACCAGACAGGTAAGCCTTTTGCACAGCAAGCAGCGGATACATTAGTAGCCTTTGTAAGGTGCATATCACAGAGACAGAGAAGGGAATAATTTTGTTCCATTAATTTATGTTCCATAAAGGAACAAAGGAGCAGGAATAGGCCATTCAGTCCAGCGAGCCTGCTCTGTTATTCAATTAGATCATGGCTAATCATCCACCTCAACGCCACATTCCTGATGTCATTAGTCTCTAGAAATCTATCAATTTCTCTCTTGAATATGCTCAATGATCGAGCTTCCATAACCTTCTGGGACAGAAAATTCCAACGATTCATCACCCTCCCTGAGTGAAGAAATTTTCCGCCTCATCTGAGTCTTAAATGGTTTATCCCTTATTCCAAATTGATGCAATTAGGATGTAAATATTAACTGAGGTTATAGCAATGGGGAACAGCCTTTCCCAAACCTCAGGCTCCAGGGCATTCAAACTGGACAAGCCAACAAACAAGTGTATAAGCAAAAAGGAGGCCTTGCTGAAAATCAAATATGCAGCACTGCAACTGACACCAGGGGTTCAAAGTTGCACAACCCAGCCTATGCTGCATGCACTACTCTCACAATATAGTAGTGGTGGTGAGGGAGGGGGTCATCAGGCATAGAGCAGGGATCCCAGATGGAGTCTCTCGTCTGTGCTCAAGTTAGCCGAGCACAGCCAGTACAATGTCAACACACTGCTCTTGGTCTTTGTCTCTTTGGGCTGGTGAGAGCTAAGCAGTCAGGCTTCTTGCATCCCTGACCACTATCGTACAAACCCCCTACCTGACAATACCCAGTGTGCCCCCCCCTGAACAGCACAGCGAGGACATCATCACGATCAGGACCCCCCCCCCCCCAAAATCACCTTTCAAAATTCACTATGGTAAACAATGAAGGGAGTGTAGTAGATTTACCAGAATGTAAGGTATGAAAGAGAAAGTATACAAATAACGATCAGATTCCTTCAGAATTTCAAGGGCTATGGGGTGACACAGCAAACACAAATTATTAATTAGAAATCAGAGATTGATTGATTGATTATGAGCCAACGGTACGAAGAGATACATGCAAATTAGGACAGGTAGGCCACTTGGCCCCTCAAGCCAATCCGCTCTTTGATAAGATCATAGTTGATCTGATTGTGGTCTTTACTTCCTGCCTATCCCCTATTGACTTCCTGTCAGTCAAGAATCACCTCTCCAAAGTCCAAAGGATACAGGCCCAGCCCATCCCACTCCTCCTCCCAAGACAACACCTTGATTCCAGGAACCAGTCTAGTGAACCCTCTCTGCATTTGCTCCAATGCAATGGTTTCCTTCCTCAAATAAAGGAGAACAAAGCTGCATGCAGCATTCCAGACGTGGCCCCATCAAAAGCTTGCACAACTATAGCAAACTTCCAATTGCCCTACAACAAATGACAAAAATATCACCCATTGTATCTGCACAAACCCTCCGTGATACATGCACCAAGAAACTCAGGTCCCTCTGCATCAGAGTCCAGCAATCTCTCTCCATCCAAAGAACACACTGCTTTTCCTGTCAAAAAGGACAAGCAAGTTCGCACCCTCCCAGGCTAATTTCCATCTGCCAAAGTATTGCCCATTCAATTAACCTATCTATATATCCCACTATGGACTTCTTGCATCCTCTTCACAACTTGGTTTTCTATCTAGCGACAGGCTCCCCTTTATCCACCTTGCTTGCTACTTCCTCAAAAGGACTCTAATAAATTAGTTCAACATAATTTCTCATTCACGAAACCATGTTGATTCTGCCTGATTGCTCGGGATATTCGAAGCACCCTGCTACAACCTCCTTAATACCAGATTCCAGCATTTCCCCCCTGACAGATGTTAAGTTAACTGGGCTGCCATTTCTTCATCCCCCTCCCCCCAGACTTTCTTGAACAGAGGAGTTACATTCGCTATTTTCCAATCCAAAATCTAAAGTATTTTGGAAAATTGAAACCAATGACCTATCTCAGCAGCCACTTCTTTTAAGACTCCAGGATGAAGTCCATCGGGATCTGGGGGACTTGACAGCTTTAAGCTCCAATGACTTTTTCAGGACCCTTTCCCTGATGATTGTAATTATTATAAGTTCCTCTCACCATTCCGCCTCTTGATTTACAATTATTCTGAGAAGGTGTTTGTGCCTTCTGCAATAAAAGACAGAAAAAATATCTGTTCGATTCATCTGCCATTTCCTTATTTTCTATTATTAAGTCCTCAGGCTCACTCTCTGGAAGACAAGCACTAACTTTAATTACTCTTTTCCTTTTTAATTAACTCTTGCTACCTGTCTTTATATTCCCAGCTAGCTGTCTCTCACTCTTCTTCTTAGTCATTCGTTGTTATTATGGGGCAAAGGCAGGCATCTAGAGTTAGATCACAATTCAACCATGATCTCATCGGATGGCAGAACAGGCTCCAGGCACTAAATGCTGTCCTCCTGTCTCTGTGCCACATGGGGATACAGGGGCACTGGAGGGGGGCAGTTGGACTGCCAATCCCATCTCAGGACCTTTCAGCAGGGCAAAGAAGCAACATTTATACAGCATTCAAGAGGAGACAAACTGGAACACCATCCATAATACGCATGAAACGCTGTGCCCTGTAAAGAAACTCCCCAACTTACTGGAAGTAACAACTTCTGCTTCGAGTCCTTCACCAGAAAAACAGCTGTCAAGAAACTCCTCCCTCAAAAAATGTCATCTACCAAGTTAGATATGGTCTAAAAACTAGAAATAGTAGGTGCGTTTTAGAAGATAATATCACCTCCATTACAGAAGCAGTCCAATCCAGGACAGAGCTTTAACAAGCTCAGCAATAAAGGTGTCACAGGGTGGCACACTGGTTAGCACTGCTGCCTCACAGTGCCAGAAACCTGGGTTGAATTCTGGCCTTGGGTGACTGTGTTAAGTTTGCCTGGGTTTCCTCCGGGTGCTCCAGTTTCCACCCACAGTCCAAAGATGTGAGGTTAGGTGAATTGGCCATGCTAAAATTGCCCCTTCGTGTCCAAAAGGTTAGGGATAGGGCAGGAGTGCAGCCCAAGGTCAGGTGCTCTTTCAGAGACTCGATGGGCCGAACAGCCTCCTTCTGCACTTGTAGGAATTCTATGAATATTTGCTAACTTAAACCCATATCACACCAACAAAGGAGCAGAGCAATATTTATTGATGAGATGAAAGGTCGTGCCAATAAAGTGCCACGGGCCTGGTTGGTTTCATTTTCATTCATTTCAATTTAACATAAGGAAACCTCCCAAATCTCTAAATAACGTTGACCCCTATATTAAAAATATATTTAGAAAGCCCATTTAATGTAATTTTAAAGAGCGTGACTGAAGACAACCCCAGCAAAATTTCAGAGTGACAGTTCGATTATCTTTTAAGAAAAACATTTTGCTGACAAATCTGCAGCCTGCAGAAACTTGTTTTTGCATTGGAATAAAAACAAAATTAAGACAGCAAGAGTTGCAGTGAGCAGCCATCTGATCCGTTTCGCTATTACAATAGATCCTGTTACATAGCAAGAACGAGAAACCTGCTTTCACCTCCCCCTCCCACGTATACAAAGTGGGGTTATTTTCAATGTTATATTTTTTTTATATGTTAAATGGGACATGGTTGATTTCTCAGTGATAATTAATGCACAAGTGATCTGATATTTTGCAGGAACTCAGCTAAGCACACAAGTATAAATGCGCGATTATTTTTAAATGAATATTTAAATTTTTAATTAAACTTACCGGCAGGCGTCCTGTATTAGTCCTTATTGTTCTAACTTCAGGTCCTTGCGGGGTCGTATACAAGCAGTCCCCACTGTTATCAGAATACATTACTCCTGCAATCTGGGTGAAATAACTGGCAGGGATGGTGGGGATCTGGGGGCTACACAAACCCGTACTCCCATTTTCCACATTAATAAGTTTTTTCTGGGAACTGGCCACCACCCCAATAATCCCCCTGCATGGGGCTGGGGAAACTCCCTTTGGCATTTTCTTTTGCAAGGTCACAGTCTTTCCCCCACTCTCCCCCTTTTGTTTGCAACGAGAGAGAGAGAGAGGAAAGAGGGGCAAAAAAATGATTAACTTCAAACCGGGATTTGAATACAAAATAAAAAGCAAAGTCAACAAATGCAGACATATAAACGACTAGCAAAGTCTCGGGGTTAAATTGCACGGGGTCCCGCGGCTGATATTGCTTTGGATGTAGCAGGATGCAATGGATTGTAAAAAGGTCCCCTCTGAATCAGAGCGAAAAATGGCTGCAGAAACTGTTTGCAGCTCCTGAATGCAGCCTGATTCACAGACTCTGAAAGTCAGCCTCTGGCGCCAAAGCCTGTGCCGCGAAATTCATATTTCCCGCCATCTGTTGCAAATACCCGCCGCTGATTGGTAAGCAACTGACTCGGATACATGCTGCAGCGACCAATCACAGCGCTCGGTCCGGTTTGGTTCTTAAAGCGAAAGACACAATGCAAACTTTGAAAACTGGATTCCAGCTGAGAATTTCACAACATCCTGACAGATTTTATATTCTTCAATTAAAAGTTTCCGTTTTTAGATACAATGAAGATCAATTAATAGAAACAATTTATATTTGCTCTACCTGTATTATATTTTTTTATATTTCTCTGCAATTCCACTTTCATTTTTAATGGATGGGGAGTGATTTCTTGTTGTTTGCTAATTTTCTCCCCCTTCTCTGCTGAAATGCTGTTTGCTGATTAAGTGACATAACAGTGAATGCAGGCTATTCAGTCATGTAAAGTTATGAGTTTAAGGGGCAACATGGTGGCACAGTGGTTAGCACTGCAGCAGGGATCTAGGTTGAGGGGCTGGTTTAGCACAGTGGGCTAAACCGCTGGCTTGTAAAGCAGAACAAGGCCAGCAGTGCGGGTTCAATTCCCATACCAGCCTCCCCGAACAGGCGTCGGAATGTGGCGACTAGGGGCTTTTCGCAGTAACTTCATTTGAAGCCTACTTGCGACAATAAGCAATTATCATTTCATTTCATTCCGACTTTAGGTGACTGTATGGAGTTTGTACATTCTTCCCGTGTCTGCTTGGGTTTCCATTTGGTGCTCCGGTTTCCTCCCACAGTCCAAAAATGTGCAGGCTACATTAATCAGCCATGCTAAATTTCTCCTTAGTGTCCAAAGGTTAGGTGGGGTAATGGGAATAGGGTGGGAGATTGGGCATGGGCCAGGTGTTCTTTCCGAGGCCTGGTGCAGACTTGATAGGCCGAATGGCCTCCTTCTACACTGTAGGGATTTCATGATTCTAGAGAATTATGCCTGCAATCCAGGCAGACATCCCCAGTGAAGTACTGAGGGAATGCTATACCCTGTTGGAGATGCCAGCTTTTGGATGAGATATTAAACTATATTTCCTCCCAATTGGATATAAAGGACCCAACATCACTATTTCAGAGAGGAGCAGGGGAGATCTCCCCAGTGTCCCGTTAAAGATTTAGCCCTCAACAACAACATTAGAACGTAATGGAAATAAAGAGTCATGCGGACTCAAAACGTTAACTCTATTTTCTCACTTCCGGTTGCGGCGATGACCAGCTAAGCCGCACGTTTCGGCGGCTCCAGCTCCAACGGACCTTCGGGCTCTTTTAAGAGCCCCAACGGGAAATTTTCGCTCGACGAAACCAGGTGTGGGGTGAGTGAATAGGGAGTCCCCCCCCCAACAAAAGAGGGAAATATCGGCGGCGGCAGCTGCAGCGAGAGGAATCCTCGACGATAGGGACAGAAAGGAAAGAGAAACAAGATGGCGGCGGAGAAAGCCCAGGCGACATGGGGGCCCGATCAAGATGAATTCCTAAGACGGTGTGTGGAGCTACTAAAGAAGGAGGTGCTGACCCCGATGCTACAGGCAATTGAGGGGCTTAAGGAGGCACAAAGGACCCAGGAGACAGAGCTCCGCGTGGTGGAGCAGAAGGTGACGGATAATGAGGACGAGATCCTGGGCCTGGCGGTCAAAACACAGACGCACGAGGTGCTCCACAAGAAGTGCATTGAAAGGATTGAGGCCCTAGAAAACAGAGCATGAAGGAAGAACCTTCGGGTTCTGGGTCTCCCTGAGGGAGTGGAAGGAGCGGACTGCGGGGCTTATGTGAGCACGATGCTAAGCTCGCTGATGGGAGCTGAGGCCCCTTTGGGCCCCTTAGAAGTGGAGGGGGCTCATCGGATCCCGGCGAGGAGACCAAAAGCGGGAGAACCACCTAGGGCGACAATCGTGCGATTTCACCGCTTTAAAGATAGAGAAGTGGTTCTGAGATGGGCCAAAAAGGTACGGAGTAGCAGATGGGAGAATGCAGTGGTACGGGTGTACCAGGATTGGAGTGCGGAGGTGGCGAGAAGGAGGGCGAGTTTTAACCGAGCCAAGGAGGTGTTACACAAGAAGAAGGTGAAGTTCGGGATGCTGCAGCCGGCACGACTATGGGTCACGTACCAGGAGAGACATCACTATTTCGAAACGGCGGAAGAAGCATGGACCTTTATTAAAGATGAGAAATTGGATCGGAACTGAGGGACTGATATTGCAGGGAAATGTGACTGTCGATGTAAATAGAGAAGTAAATTGGGAAGGGGGGAGACACTAAGAAATGTGGGCGCCGGTGGGGGGGGAAAGAAGGGACACAGGCGGATGATGAGGAATGGGAGTGGGATGGGAAAGGGAGCTGCGCCACAAGAGGCGGGTCAGCTATAGAGATGTTCCCGCGCCAGAAAGATAATGGCGGGAAGATAGGCGCAAGGTAGATGGGAGTTCCCCACACGGGGGGGTCAAGGAGTGAGCAGGAGTAGCTGGGGTCAGTTGAAGTCAGCTGACTTGCGGAAGTAATATGGGGGGAGCAATCACGCTAGAGGGGGATCTAGCGGGGAGGGGGGGGAGGGGGAGGGGGGGATAACTGGGTTGCTGCTGCGGAAATCAAAGAGGAACTGGCTAAAGAATGGGTGGTCGGGGCTGGAATGCGACACCTGGGGAACGAGTGGGAGCGCGGAAGCGGGACGTGGGACTGGCCTAGAGAAGGTGATGGCTAGTCGACACGGGAAGGGGGCAGGTAGCCCCCTAGTGAGGCTGATCACATGGAACGTGAGAGGCCTAAATGGACCGATTAAAAGGGCCCGAGTGCTCGCGCACTTGAAAGGACTAAGGGTAGACGTGGTTATGCTCCAGGAGACGCACCTGAAGGTGGCGGACCAAGTTAGGTTAAAGAAAGGATGGGTGGGACAGGTGTTCCATTCAGGGCTAGTTGCAAAGAATAGAGGGGTGGCCATACTGGTGGGGAAACGGGTAGCATTCGAAGCAAGGAGCATTGTAGCAGATAGTGGAGGCAGATATGTAATGGTGAGTGGCAGGTTGGAGGGAATGGAGGTTGTGTTGGTTAACGTATATGCCCCGAATTGGGACGATGCGGGATTTATGAGGCGGATGTTGGGACGTATACCGGACCTGGAGGTAGGAAACTTGATATTGGGAGGAGACTTCAACACCGTGCTGGACCCAGGGTTAGATAGATCCAGATCTAAGACCGGAAGAAGGCCGGCAGCGGCCAAGGTGCTTAAGGGGTTTATGGACCAAATGGGGGGAGTGGATCCATGGCGATTTCTTAGACCAAGGGCCAGGGAGTTCTCCTTCTTCTCCCATGTTCATAAAGTGTACTCCCGGATAGATTTTTTTGTTTTGGGAAGGTCGTTGATCTCGAGGGTGGAAGAAGCTGAGTATTCAGCCATAGCCATTTCGGATCATGCCCCACATTGGGTGGACCTGGAACTAGGAGAGGAGAGGGAGCAGCGAGCACTCTGGCGATTAGATGTGGGATTGTTGGCGGATGAGGGAGTTTGTGGAAGAGTACGGGGATGTATCGAGAGGTACCTGGAGGCCAATGATGACGGGGAGGTCCGCGTGGGAGTGGTATGGGAAGCACTAAAAGCGGTGGTCAGAGGAGAGCTGATCTCCATCAGGGCCCACAAAGGGAAAACAGAGGCCAAGGAAAGGGAAAGACTACTGGGGGAGATCTTAAGGGTGGACAGGGAATTTGCGGAGACCCCGGAAGAGTGACTGTACAGGGAGAGATGACGACTCCAGACGGAGTTCGACCTTCTGACCACCAGGAGGGCGGAGGTGCTGTGGAGGAAGGCACAGGGGGTGAGGTATGAGTATGGGGAAAAAGCTAGTCGCCTGTTGGCCCATCAGCTGCGAAAGAGGACAGCGGCGAGGGAGACAGGGGGAATAGAGACGAAAAGGGAGACACGGTGCGGAGAGCAGGGAAGATAAACGAGGTGTTTAAGACCTTCTACGAAGGACTGTATAGGTCCCAACCCCCGGAGGGAAAAGAGGAGATGCGGCAGTTCCTGGATCAATTGAGGTTCCCGAGGGTGGAGGAGCAGGAGATGGAAGGCCTGGGGGCACCAATTGGGGTGGACGAGGTTATTAAGGGGCTGGGGAATATGCAGGCAGGGAAGGCTCCGGGACCGGATGGGTTCCCGGTGGAATTTTATAGAAAATATGTGGACCTGCTGGCCCCGCTGTTGGTGAGGACTTTTAACGAGGCCAGGGAAGGAGGGACTCTACCCCTGACAATGTCGGAGGCGACGATATCGCTAATTTTGAAGCGGGATAAAGATCCGCTGCAGTGCGGGTCCTATAGACCTATCTCACTATTGAATGTGGACGCCAAATTGCTGGCAAAGGTGCTGGCATCGAGAATAGAGGACTGTGTCCCGGGGGTGGTGCACGAAGACCAGACAGGGTTCGTAAAGGGGAGACAACTAAATGTCAACGTGCGACGGCTATTAGGGGTGATAATGATGCCCCCAGTAGAGGGAGAGGCAGAGATAGTGGCGGCAATGGATGCAGCGAAGGCATTTGACAGGGTGGAGTGGGAGTACTTATGGGAGGTGCTAAGGAGGTTCGGGAACGGGTTTATTAGCTGGGTCAAACTTCTCTATGGGGCCCCAACGGCGAGTGTGGTCACGGGTCGGCAAAGATCGGAGTATTTCCGATTATACAGGGGAACAAGGCAGGGATGCCCGCTATCTCCAATACTGTTCGCGTTGGCAATTGAACCACTGGCCATGGCGCTGAGAGACTCCAGGAAATGGAGAGGGGTGATTAGAGGGGGAGAAGAACACCGAGTGTCGCTTTACGCGGATGACCTACTGTTGTATGTGACGGATCCAGTGGGGGGGATGACAGAGGTCATGCAGATATTGAGGGAGTTCGGAGATTTCTCGCGATATAGGCTTAACATGGGGAAGAGTGAACTTTTCGTGATACACCCTGGGGACCAGAGTAGAGGGATAGAAGGCCTGCCTCTAAGGAAAGTGGAAAGAAATTTTCGATACCTGGGGATTCAGATCGCCAGGAGCTGGGGAACCTTGCACAGACTTAATCTGACATGATTGGTAGAACAAATGGAAGAGGACTTCAAGAGGTGGGACATGCAGCCACTGTCATTGGCGGGCAGAGTGCAGGCAATTAAAATGACGGTCCTCCCGAGGTTCCTATTTGTGTTCCAGTGTCTCCCTATACTAATTACTAAGGCCTTTTAAAAAAAAATAGACAGGAGCATCACGAGCTTCGTGTGGGCAGGGAAAGTCCCGAGGGTAAGGAGGGGGTTCCTACAACGTAGCAGAGACAGAGGGGGACTGGCGCTGCCGAATTTGGGCGACTACTATTGGGCCGCCAATGTGGCGATGATCCGTAAGTGGATGATGGAGGGAGAGGGAGAAGCGTGGAAAAGACTGGAGAAAAAGTCCTGTAAAGGGACGAGTCTAGAGGCGTTGGTGATGGCGCCGCTACCGCTCTCACCAAAAAAATTTACCACGAACCCAGTGGTGGCGGCAACATTAAATATCTGGGGACAATGGAGACGACAGAGAGGTGTGCTGGGAGCCCTGGTGGGGTCCCCAATCAGAAACAACCATAGGTTTGCCCCAGGGAAGATAGATGGAGGATTCCAGAGCTGGCACCAGTTGGGAATTAGGAGGGTGGGAGATTTATTTATAGACGGGACGTTTGCGAGCTTGGGAGCGTTGGAGGAAAAGTATAAGCTGCCCCGGGGAAACTCTTTCAGGTATATGCAGGTGAGGGCGTTCACAAGACAACAGGTGAGGGAATTTCCATTGCTCCCGACACAGGGGATCCAGGATAGAATGCTCTTGGGGGTGTGGGTCGGAGAGGGCAAGGTGTCAGAGATATACCGAGAGATGAGAGAAGAGGGGGAGGAGCCGGTGGGCGAACTGAAAGGAAAATGGGAAGAAGTGCTCGGGGAGGAGATAGAGGATGGTATGTGGGCTGATGCCCTAAGCAGGGTAAATTCCTCTTCATCGTGCGCCAGGCTTAGCCTGATTCAATTTAAGGTGCTACATAGAGCACACATAACGGGAGAAAGGTTGAGCAGGTTCTTCGGAGTGGAGGACACGTGTGGGAGGTGCGGCAGAAGCCCGGCAAACCACACACATATGTTTTGGTCGTGCCCGGCACTGGAGGGGTATTGGAGGGGAGTGACGGGAGTGATCTCGAAGGTGGTGAAGGCCCGGCAAACCACACACATATGTTTTGGTCGTGCCCGGCACTGGAGGGGTATTGGAGGGGAGTGACGGGAGTGATCTCGAAGGTGGTGAAGGTCCGGGTCAAACCAGGCTGGGGGTTAGCTTTATTTGGAGTTGCGGATGAGCCGGGAGTGCAGGAGGCGAAAGAGGCCGATGTTGTGGCCTTTGCGTCCCTAGTAGCCCGGCGTAGGATTTTACTCATGTGGAAGGAAGCGAAACCCCCCCGGACTGGAGGCCTGGACAAACGATATGGCGGGGTTCATAAAACTGGAGCAGATGAAGTTTGCGCTGAGAGGATCGGCTCAAGGGTTCACCAGGCGGTGGCAGCCATTCCTTGACTACCTAGGGGAACGTTAGAGGGAAGATAGATGACCAGCAGCAGCAACCCAGGGGGGAGGGGGGGTGGGGAGTTTTATTTTATGTTAAATGATTAGTTTACCATGTTGGTTAGTTACTTATTATTAGACTGTGGTTACTATGTTACATGTACTGTTAAATTTTCTTTTTCTTATGTTTGATGTGTAAGGGGAAAAAAATTGTGATCGAAAAATTTTCAATAAAATATATTTTTTTTAAAAAACCCTCTATTTTCTCTCTCGCGGATGCTGCCAGACCTGTTTTTCCACCATTTTCTGTTTTTGTACCATTAAAACATAGATTAACTGCTCATGATCACATTGCTGTTTATGGGATCTTGCTGTGCACAAATTGGCTGCTGTGTTTCCTTACATTACAACAGTGACTATTTTTCAAAAAATATTCAATTAGCTGTTACACACTCTAGGATGCCCTGAAGTTATGAAAGGTGCTATACAAATGCAAGCTTTTTAATTAAATTTTAATACAAGCTATTGTTGCCGATTGGGGCATCCCTGCCACCCGCTAACCCTTCTAGTATATGGTGTCAATACTTTCAAGAACAGGCTGACTGAACAATGAAGAGAGGTGGGGACCCTGGCTAATTTTACTTCACCTTAACCCAGAGGGATTGAGGCATTTCCCAAAGCCACTGCAGCTGAGCTCAGCAGAGTCCCAGGAGAGCTCAACACAAGACTTTGCCAGATTGAGTAAGAGTTCAAGCAATGGAGGGCTGTTGATTCAGGAACAAGCTGCAACCTTATGTCTCGGCTGTGGAAACCGAGGAAAGAAAACACTTTTTCACCTTTGGAGAAAACAGTGAACAAACAGGAGAAAAAACGTGAGTAGATAGAGAAAAATGGACTGAAGAAGACAAAAACAGAGAGAGATGGAATAAGTGGCAAAGGGAGGAAGAGAAATAGAGAGAATGGAAAATGGAAAGAAATCCATGGATCTCAAAACTAATTTTTAATAATAATCAGGGCAGTGTCAACACTTCCACATTTAACTCTTTGGAAGCATAGAAAATCTTTATTAGCCCAGAACAGCACAATGTATCACAGGCAACTTGTCACCCAATCGTTGCAAAGAGTTATATAGCAAAGTCTTTTCTCAACACTTGCCACCCCTTCCCCAAAAAACAATTTATTTCCCCTTTTACTCCTGGCATAAAAGGCCCTATATAAATGTGGGTTCTTTGTCTGTTATTAAGAAATGTAAGTCAAAGGAAGTGAATCACCTCGTCCAGAGACATTACAAAATCTCAAATCTTTTTTGGAGTAATGAGAAAACAGTGAAACACTTCCTCCTTCAGTGTGCCACATATCAGACAGGCGATGATTAATTTAACAGAATCTGGATGTGGCGGAATATAGACGTTGGTGAGAGATGGAGTTTCCTGATATCACAGGCATTTCCAAAGCTGCTCTCCTGTTTGCCTTTCCATTATCAGTCTCTGGTGGGAGTACAGGGTGAGGCAGGTGAGCAGAGAACTGGCAAATGAATATAAATATAGGTAAGTGTGAGGTGGTCCATACTGGTAGATTTGGGAAAAAGAGAGTCTAAATGAAAGGAGAAAAGAGCTGAAGGGGTTGACAGAACTATGGGGCGGGATTCTTCGCCGGCGGGATTCTCCGTTTTGCTGGTGGTTTCCCCACGGCGTGGGACTGCCCCACAATGGGAAACCCCATTGACCGGCCGGCGTAACGGAGAATCCCACCGGCGGGACGAGGCAGAAATGTGGCGCGGCGGGGCGGAGAATCCAGCCCATGGTATTTTTTAAAGGATAGACACGAAGGTACAAACAAACAAGAGCTTTATTGGAAAGGTATTTACTCTACAGTCTGTAACGGTAGACTTCTCATTTGCTCATGCAAACAGCCAATGACGTCATCAATACATCACTTGATCGGACTCTTATCGTGATCTTGTTCCAACTAGGAATAAACCTGAATACACAACACTTCCCTCCCACTTTACATTAGTGGTCCGTGAACTGAAGTACAATATAACATTAACAATCAAAATCTACAATATGAACAATTAATAGACAAAACAGTCTATAAGTTAGATATTTCGAAGGACATCAGTTTCTGTGTGGTTGTCGGCAACACCAGGTGTCTACTTCATGTTGACTGCAACCTCTGGTGTTTTTGGTGCAGTTGGACGTCGTCTGTAGTATCTCAACTGGAGCCGACATTGTTTTAATAAAGGTGAGGGGAGTCAGATGAGTAGCACGAAGAAGACGTTTATTTATAATACGGACTATTTACAAAGGGGCCTGGTTGAACCTTAGGGGGTCCTCTCTCTCTGTTGGTCGGTTCCTGACTGGCCGACCTTTTATACAACATGGTTATCAGCCCCATAGTTAGCAGGGAAGCTCATACTCCTCGAGCCAGACAGGGAAAACAATCAACTGCACCCCATCTGTTCCGTGCAGGTTAATGCAGTCATGTTTGCAGGTTGACTCAGTGTTGAAATGTCCTCAACTGAGAAACTGTCTTCCGCAGTTATTTCTGGTATTGTCAGATTCTCACAAATGTTTAGGTCTTCATTTGGCACAGCTTCTTGTGGACTCTTGGTTGACTCTGTCTCTGGCAAACTAGTTCTAGTTGCTAAAAGTTGATCAACGTGTCTTGGGTTTGAACAGTGTAGGACACCAATCCTGTCTGTGCTAATACAATGGCAGGTATCCACTTCTCACTGGTGGTATGGTCCCTTGCCAATATTTCCTGACCTTTCTGAAACACAGCATTTAGTCCTGTTCTCACATCACAAAACCTGACTTTGCTGTTTCCTCTCAACAATTTCTCTTGCCTTAGGCAGCTTCAGCAAATCAAATGCTGTGCGTAACTGGCGTTTTACCATCAGTAATAGTGAAGAACTTTGGATTGTCGAAGATGTTGTATTCCTGTATGTCATCAGGAATTAGCTTAGTCGTTTTGACAATGAACCTTGCTCATGAGTTACCTTCAATGAATGCTCCATTGTCTGAGCAAACCTTTCAGCCAACCCATTTGTGACAGGATGATAAGGAGCGGGTTGGATGTGTTGGAATCCATTCTCCTTTAGATAATTTGTGAATTCTTGTAAAATGAACTGTGGGCCATTGTCGCTAACAGGTTGTTCAGAGTAACAGAACCTTGCAAATAATCTCTCTATTCTTCCCTCCGTGGATCTAGTCTTGATAATGGTGACTTCAGGCCATTTCGAATGCACGTCAACCACAATGAAAAACATTTGTCCTTCAAATGGTCCAGCATAATCTGTATGAACTCTTTGCCAAGGCTCTTCCGGCTTTTCCCATGCTGTAATAGCGTTAGTGGTGGCAGGTTTCAAATCCTTGCACAAGCCGAACACATGCCTGCCTTTTCCTTGATTTTGCTATCGATAGTTGCTGGCTTTCTCCTCCATCCCTAGGAGCCCACAATGACATCATGAAGTTGGTTTAGGACACATTCCCTTAGCAATGGCGGAATAATGACCTTAATTTCCCAGAGGAGACAATGAGCCTGTACAGTAGTTCGAGTCTCCGAGTAACATATGGCTTCAACTCCGGGTTTGCTCCTGGGGTCTTGCTACAAAGTACCATGTCCATAACGTCTGACAAGAGTGAATTATTTTTGGTATAGTTCTTAACTTGTCCTGCAGTTACAGGAGTGTTTTGACTTCTTCGAAATAGAAAATATTACCAGTCGAACTACTCATTGACGACTTGCTAGATAAAGGTTATATAGAGAGTCCATCAGCATTTCCATGGAGATTTGCTTTACAATATTTTGTTGTGTATGCATGTAACAACAGCAAAGCCCAACTTTGCATCCAGCTCACTGTTAGAGATGAAATACCAGTGCGTGGCTTACGTATTGCTGTCAGTCGTCGATGGTCTGTTAGTAAAGTAAATTTCCGTCCGTATCGGTAAAAACGTTTGATTCCTAAAATAATGGCGAGAGCTTCCTTGTCTCTCTGTGCATAGTTAATTTCTGCTTTGTTCAAGGATCTTGACTTCTCTTCACTATTGGGCATTATGCGAGAAACAGCTGCTCCCACCCCATAAGGTGATGCATTGTAAGCCAATTGCAATGGTAACTTTAAATCAAAGTGTGCTAGGACTTCTGACTTTAGTAGCGCCTCCTTAGCTTGTATGAAGGCCTTCTCGCACTGATCCACGTGTAAAGTTCCAGGTGAGCGACCTCACTGAAGCGATGACTGTTTGAAAAACTCAAATTTATTTTACCTATTATTCTACACCTCCAACTCCCCGAAGGGTCTCCTGTGCCCAGCCCACACTTGGGCCAGGGTATTTGTGTCCCAGAGGCCTCTGGCTTAAGGAGGTGGCTCCGCCCCCTCATCTAGGGTGATTGTACTCAGGTGAGGCCACAGGGACTCTGATGTTACAGGCCCCATGGACTCCAGTCGGGTTATAACACCATCCATTTCTATTTCCTGTTTTGACACAATAAGTTGTGTAAAGGCTTAAGAATATTTGCTAGATTAGGATATACCTTCCAAAATAGTTTAATAAGTCCAAAAACAATCAAAGTTGATTGATGTTTTGAGGTGAAGCTGTCTCAGTTATGGCTTTTACTTTTGAAGGCAAATTGTGTAGTCCCTTCGTATCTATGACGTGCCTCAGGTATTCAATAGAAGATTTGAAGAATTCACATTTATCCTTCTGTAGTTATAGTCTGTAATCTTCTTAAAATTTTTTTTTAAAATTTAGACTACCCAATTAATTTTTTCCAATTAATGGGCAATTTAGCGTGGCCAATCCACCTAGCCTGCACATCTTTGGGTTGTGGGGGCGAAACCCACGCAAACACGGGGAGAATGTGCAAACTCCACACGGACAGTGACCCAGAGCCGGGATCTAACCTGGGACCTCGGTGCCGTGAGGCTGCAGGGCTAACCCACTGCGCCACCGTGCTGCTCTTACTCTGTAATCTTCTAGTCTCAGGAGTGTAGCATCTAAATTTTGGAGATGCTCTGCTTCATTCTTTTCAGTAACCAAGGTACCATCTAAGTAGCATTGTAACTCCTACTAGTCCACTTAGAATTTGATCCATGGCATGTTGGAACCATGCAGGTGCGGACATGATGCCCTTTGTGTGTCATGATTGTCAAATATTGTTGTGAATCTGGATTTATATTTATCTGGAGATAAGCTTGACTCAGGTCAACTTCACTGATGCTGGTCTTCAGCCAACCCAGCAAATAAACCATCAGTTAAAGGCAGAGGGTACTGCTCTGCACACAGTACCGGATTGATAGTGTCTTTCAAATCACCACATATTCATACAGAGCCATCGTTCTTCATTACAAGTACAATCGGCGTGACATAATCATTTACGTTAATGGGTTCGAGGACCCCTGTCTTGATCAGCCTCTCCAATTTTCCTCCTCCTGTTTTCCTCCCCCCCCTTTTCCACTCCCCCCCTTGCTGCTGTATTCAATTTTCCTTGAAGAAATCGATAAACGGTTGCCATCTCCAGGCGAACCCCTGAATTGATCCTCTCAAGGCGAATTTGATTTTTTTTCCTGACTGAGAAACCCTGCCATATTGCTGACCCACACTCTTGCCTTCGGGAGCTCCGAGTCCCTCCATCCCAGCAAAATCCGACCCCAGGCCACCGGGGAGGAGAAGGCCAGGACATGGGCCTCCCTTGTCCCCCTGGGCCCTGGATCTTCCGATACCCCAAATATTGCCAGTTCTGGACTCGGAGTTATCCTCCCTTCCAGGACTTCTGACATAACGTCCGCAATTCCCTGCCAGACTCCCCTCAACTTCGGACACGCCCAGAACATATGTACATGGTCCGCCGGGCTACCCCCAAATCGGTCCTCCACCTCCTCAAAGAACCTGCTCATCCGGGCCGCCGTCATGTGGGCCCTGTGGACCACCTTGAACTGGGTCAAGCAAAGTCTGGCACACGACAAAGATGAATTGACTCTCTTCAAGGCTTTTTCCCACAGTTCAATTTCCAGCTCTCCTGCCAGCTCGTCTTCCCACTTTCTCTTCACCTCCCTGATAGGGGCCCCTTCCCACTCCATCAACTCCTTGTATATCTCTGAGACCCTCCCCTCTCCAACCCTTGTTTTTGACATCACCTTGTCCTGAAGTCCCCTCAGGGGAAGGCGAAGAAAGCTTGGAACCTGCCTCCGGCCAAAGTCCCGTACCTGTAGGTACCGAAACCCATTCCCACCCGGCAACTCAAATTCCTCCTCTAACTTCTCCAGGCTCGGGAAGAAATGAAGAAATCCCAAAATCTCTCAATCCCTGCCCGCTGCCATTTCCTAATGCCCCCATCCAATCCCCCCAGGGCAAACTGGTGGTTGTCACAAATCAGTGACCACACTGACGCCTACTCCAATCTCATGTGCTGCCTCCATTGCCCCCACACCCTCAGGGCTACCGCCACCACAGGGCTTGTGGAGTACCAAGCTGGTAAGAATGGCATAGGCACCGTTAATAAACCCTCCAAACTCGTACCCTTGCAGGATGCCGCTGGTACTCACTCCCAAACCGACCCCTCCCCTACTACTCACTTCCTGACCATCGATATGTTGGCCCCCCAGTAATAATGATGAAGCTCGGGAGGGCCAAGCCCCCCTCTCCGTGACCCCATTCCCCGGGACCCACGTTTACCAACCGGTCGACCTCCAGGACCCACGCTGGCTGACCTTCAATACCCACGCTGGCCGACCGTCATGACCCAGGGTGGCCGACCTTTGCGACCCATCCTGATCGACCTTTGCGACACTTTTAAAAAATAAATTCAGAGTACCCAATTATTTTTTCCAATTAAGAGGCAATTTAGCATAGCCAATCCACCTACCCTGCACATCTAAGGGTTGTGAGGGTGCGATCCACGCAGACATGGGGAGAATGTGCATACTCCACACGGACAGTGACCTGGGGCCGGGATCAAATCCATATCCTCAGCACCGTGAGGCAGCAGTGCTAACCACTGCTCCACCGTGCCGTCCTCAACCTTCGCAACACACCATTTCTGCTTACCTTTAATGCGACAGGTGAGCCTGCTTGGCCCTCACAATCCCATCCCAATAAGGTTCACAGGAGGACAGGGCTATGCTCATATTAGGTGCAGAGTTCAGCCAGTTCCTTGTGTTGTCTTCATCTTTGTGAGAATAGAAAATCCAACCTCGCACATGTCAGTCATTGTGAAGGACAATAGCAACAAAATGCTTGTTTTACTCAGCACTGGATACTCCTTGGAGACTCTACTCCAGAATGCTGACAGCCTCATAGACTTGTGGCGTGTTTTTAGTGTGCTGTCAAAGGTGATTCGCAGAAGTTCAGTCTCTTCATTTGGAGTCAGCTGTTAATAATTGGCTCTGGGGTCTCAAACTCAAAAGGATTTTTCATCCACCTCTTCTCATTCAAAATCTGGAACTTCGCCTCTGAAAAGTAGTGACAAAAACTGTTGATCAGCGCAGCCAGAGGCAACTGAATAAGAATTGCCAGACTATTGATAGTTCCTTTACGAACACTATTTTGTTTTGATATGTTATAGCAGGGTGCGGAACATGTTTGGGTTTGTACTCGCACTTGCCAAACTTTCGATGATTTTTGGAAAGCATCTATTTCATCACTGCGCCAAAAGCAATCATCAACCTTCCCTTGCAACGTCAGATTCAGTTTGTTTAAAATTGAAAAGATGTCTGCACGATAAGACATAGTTCGCATCCAACTCTCATTTGCCAGTACTTCCCTGCATATAACACGCATAGGCTTTGTATCCTGATTTGCATTGGCATATTCATGGGCGGCACAGTGGCTAGCATTGCTGCTTCACAGCACCAGGGACCCGGGTTCAATTCTGACCTTGGGTGATTCTCTGTGTGGAGTCTGGACTTTCTCCCCATGCCTGCGTGTGTTACCTCTGGGTGCTCCGGTTTCCTCCCACAGTCCAAAAATGTGCAGACTAGGTGGGAATAGGGCATGGGAGAAAGGTGCTCTTTCAGAGGATCGGTGCAGACTCAATGGACCAACGGGCCTTCTTCTGCACTGTAGGTATTCAATGTTTTAATTAACAAAGCCATACATTAAGAAATCATCCTTATATGATTTTGTTTCCGATTTGAGTTTCTTCCAGTGGGCTGTTCAGCAGAGGCCCTGGAGCTCTTGATACACCTCACACTAGCACTGCTTTGTCCTGCTGTGGACTCTCCTGCGCTGCTCTGTGCAACAGATTCAGTTGTGAGATCCTGGCTGTTTGTGTCTCTGGCTCTCTCTCCCTTATAACAGAACGATTCATCTTCAGTTCTTCAGAGTCCTGTTGGTTGCTTGCAGGCAGCTAGAAAATGGCGGAGCCTCTCCTCTGTGAGTTTGTGTCAAAAGCACGGATATACAGGGCGTGTGATGTCAGTGTGCGTGTTGGGTGCGTGGCCTGCTCTCTGCCGCCGCTTCTGGCGGGATAACTGCATCATTCACATTTAAAGGCTGTTCGCGGGCAGCATTCTCAACTTAAAGGCTGGTCGCGGACGGGATTCTTAAAAAAAAAAATTATTCAAATTTTCACAAATATCAACAACAAAATATAGAAAGAAAAGAACCCCCCCCCCCGCCCCCCCCCCCCCCCCCCGCCCCCGCATATACATAAATAATAAATTAACAGCCTTCATTAACACAGAGGCAAATATACACGCCCCCTCAAGAAAAATGAACCAACCCCCCCCCCCCCCCCCCCCCCCAAGTTGCTGCTGCTGACCATCTTCTAACGTTCTGCCAGGAAGTCTAGGAACGAATGCCACCGCCTGAAGAACCCTTGCACCGATCCCCTTGAGGCAAATCTCACCCTCTCCAATTTAATAAACCCCGCCATATCGTTGATCCAGGATTCCACGCTTGGGGGCCTCGCATCCTTCCACTGAAGAAGAATCCTTCGCCGGGTTACCAGGGACGTAAAGGCCAGAATACCGGCCTCTTTCGCCTCCTGCACTCCCGGCTCCTCTGCCACCCCAAATATTGCGAGCCCCCAGCCCGGCTTGACCCTGGAACCTACCACCCTCAACACCATCCTCGCTCCACCCTTCCAAAAGTCCTCCAGCGCTGGGCACGCCCAGAACATGTGGGTGTGGTTTGCTGAGCTCCCTGAGCACTTACCACACCTGTCCTCACCCCCAAAGAACCGGCTTATCCTTGCCCCGGTCATGTGAGCCTTATGCAGCACCTTAAATTGTATGAGGCTGAGCCTCGCGCAAGAGGAACATAGAACATTACAGCGCAGTACAGGCCCTTCGGCCCTCGATGTTTCGCCGACTTGTGAAACCACTCTAAAGCCCATCTACACTATTCCCTTATCGTCCATATGTCTATCCAATGACCATTTGAATGTCCTTAGTGTTGGCGAGTCCACTACTGTTGCAGGCAGGGTATTTCACACCCTTACTACTCTCTGAGTAACGAACCTACCTCTGACATCTGTCTTATATCTATCTCCCCTCAATTTAAGGCTATGCCCCCTCGTGCTAGACATCACCATCCGTGGAAAAAGGCTCTCACTGTCCACCCTATCCAATCTTCTGATTATCTTGTATGCCTCAATTAAGTCACCTCTTAACCTTCTTCTCTCTAACGAAAACAGCCTCAAGTCCCTCAGCCTTTCCTCATAAGATCTTCCCTCCATACCAGGCAACATTCTGGTAAATCTCCTCTGCACCCTTTCCAATGCTTCCACATCCTTCCTGTAATGCGGCGACCAGAATTGCACGCAATACTCCAAATGCGGCCGCACCAGAGTTTTGTACAGCTGCAACATGACCTCATGGCTCCGAAACTCAATCCCTCTTCCAATAAAAGCTAACACACCGTACGCCTTCTTAACAACCATCTCAACCTGGGTGGCAACTTTCAGGGATCTATGTACATGGACACCGAGATCTCTCTGCTCATCCACACTGCCAATCTTACCATTAGCCTAGTACTCTGTCTTCCTGTTATTCCTTCCAAAATGAATCACCTCACATTTTTCTGCATTAAACTCCATTTGCCACCTCTCAGCCCAGCGCTGCAGCTTATCTATGTCCCTCTGTAACTTGTAACATCCTTCTGCACTGTCCACAACTCCACCGACTTTAGTGTCATCTGCAAATTTACTCACCCATCCTTCTACGCCCTCCTCCAGGTCATTTATAAAAATGACAAACAGCAGTGGCCCCAAAACAGATCCTTGTGGTACACCACTAGTAACTGGACTCCAGTCTGAACATTTCCCATCAACCACCACCCTTTGTCTTCTTCCAGCTAGCCAATTTCTGATCTAAACTGCTAAATCACCCTGAATCCCATGCCTCCGTATTTTCTGCAGTAGCCTACCATGGGGAACCTTTTCACTCTCCCCAGGGCATCCGCCCACGTCAATCTCCTCACCCAACCCCTCCTCACACTTACCCTTTAGCTCCTCCACCGAGGCCTCCTCCTCCTCCTGCATCACCTGATATGTTGCCGAGATCCTTCCCTCTCCAACCCACCCCCCCGACAGCACCCTGTCCTAGATCCTACGTGGCGGCAATAGTGGGAACTCCACCACCTGCCGCCGAACAAACGCCCTTACCTACATATATCTGAAGGTGTTCTCCAGGGGCAGCCCAAACTTCTCCTCCAACTCACCCAGCCTCACGAACTTCCTGTTCACAAACAGGTCCCCCATCCTTCTAATACCTGCCCTGTGCCAGCTCAGGAAACCTCCGTCCATCCACCCCGGGAGAAACCGGTGGTTCCCCCGAATCGGGGCCCACACCGAGGCCCCCACCTCCCCCCTGTGACGTCACCATTGACCCCCAGATTTTGAGGGTAGTCGCCACCACCGGGCTCGTGGTATACCTCGTTGGAGGAAGCGGCAGCGGCGCCGTCACCAGCGCCTCCAGGCTCGTGCCTGCACAGGATGCCATCTCCAGCCTCTTCTATGCCACCACATCCCCCTCCATCACCCACTTACGCACCACTGCCATGTTGGCGGCCCAATAATACCCACAGAGGTTAGGCAGCACCAACTCCCCCCTATCCCTGCTCCGCTCCAGGAACACCCTTCTCACCCTCAGGGTCTTCTGCGCCCACACAAACCCCATAACGCTCCTGTTAACCCGCCTGAAGAAGGCATTAGGGATCAGGATGGGGAGGCATTGGAACAGGAACAAAAACCTCAGGAGCACCGTCATTTTAACTGACTGCACCCTACCCACCAGGGAGAGTAGCAGCACGTCCCACCTCTTAAACTCCTCCTCCATCTGCTCCACCAGCCTCGTGAAGTAAAGCTTATGTCGGGCCCCCCAGCTCCTGGCCACCTGGACCCCCAGGTACCTGAAACTCCTCTCCGCCCTTTTTAGCGGGAGCTGCCCAATCCCCCTCTCCTGGTCCCCTGGATGCACCACGAACAACTCGCTCTTCCCCATGTTGAGCTTGTACCCGAAGAAATCTCCAAACTCCCTAAGGATCCTCATCGCCTCTGGCATTCCCCCCACCGGGTCCGCCACATATAGCAGCAAATCATCTGCATAGAGCGACACCCGATGCTCCTCCCCACCCCGCACCAGCCCCCTCCAGTTCCTCGACTCCCTCAACACCATGGCCAGGGGTTCAAACGCCAGCGCAAAGAGCAGGGGGGACAGGGGACACCCCTGCCTCGTCCCCCGGTGTAGCCGGAAATACTCTGACCTCCTTCTGTTCGTGGCCACACTCGCCACCGGGGCCACATATAGCAGCCTCATCCACCTGACAAACCCCTCCTCGAACCCAAACCTTTTCAACACCTCCCACAGGTACCCCCAATCCACCTTATCAAAGGCCTTCTCCGCATACATCGCCGCCACTATCTCCACCTCCCCTTCCATCACCGGCATCGTTATAATATTCAAGAGCCTCCGTGGATTAGTATTCAACTGTCTCCCTTTCACAAACCCCGTGTATGACCTGCGGCACACAGTCCTCTATCCTGATGGCCAAAACCTTTGCCAGCAACTTTGCATCTACATTTAGGAGTGAGATCGACTTATATGACCCACACTGTAGGGGATCCTTGTCCCGCTTCAGGATCAGGGAAATCAGCGCTTTAGACATTGTCGGGGGCAGAGCCCCCCCTTCCCTTGCCTCGTTGAAGGTCCTTACCAACAGCGGGCCCAGCAGGTCCGAATACTTCTTGTAGAATTCAACCGGGAACCCATCCGGCCCTGGTGCCTTCCCCACCTGTATGTTCCCTATCCCTTTGACCAACTCCTCCAACCCAACCGACCCCCCAACCTCGCCACCTGCCCCTCCTCCACCCTCGGAAACCTCAGCCGGTCCGGGAAGCGACCCATCCCTCCCTCCTCCAATGGGGGCTCAGACCGATACAGTTCCTCGTAGAAGTCCCTGAAGACCCCATTGATACCCACCGCACTTCGCACCGTGCTCCCTCCTCCATCCCTAACTCCCCGATCGCCCTAGCTGCCTCTCGCTTCCGAAGCTGGTGCGCCAGCATCCGGCTCGCCTTTTCTCCGTATTCATATACCACCCCCTGCGCCTTCCTCTACTGCACCTCCGCCTTCCTGGTGGTCAACAAATCGAACTCAGCCTGGAGGCTACGACGCTCCCTAAGCAATCTCTCCTCCGGGGCCTCCGCATACCTCCTATCCACCCTCACCAACTCCCCCACCAACCTCTCCCTCTCTCTCCTCTCCCCCCTCTCCTTGTGTGCCCTAATGGAGATTAGCTCTCCTCTGACCACCGCCTTCAGCGCCTCCCAGACCACCCCTACACCCCCTGACCCGCCCGCTCACCTCCTCGTCTGCCAGCAATCCCACCTCTAGGCGCCACAGCGGGCGCTGGTCCCTCTCCTCCCCCAACTCGAGGTCCACCCAGTGCGGAGCATGATCAGAAATGGCTATCGCCGAGTACTCCGTATCCTCCACCCTTGGAATCAGCACCTTGCTCATGACAAAATAGTCAATCCGGGAGTATGCCTTGTAGACATGGGAGAAGAATGAAAATTCCCTGGCCCCCGGCCTCGCAAACCTCCATGGGTTCACCCCTCCCATCTGGTCCATGAACCCCCTCAGCACCTTGGCCGCCGCCGGCCTCCTGCCCGTCCTCGACCGAGAGCGATCCATTGCCGGGTCTAGCACAGTGTTGAAATTCCCCACCCATTATCAGGCCCCCTGTCTCCAGGTCCGGAATCCGGCCCAGCATTCGCCGCATGAACCCCGCATCGTCCCAATTCGGGGCATATACATCAACCATGTACACCCGCTCCCCCTGCAGCTTGCCACTTACCCACACATACCTACCGCCATTGTCTGCCACAATGCTCGACGCCTCGAACGACACTCTCTTCCCCACCAAGGTCGCCACCCCCCGATTTTTTGCATCCAACCCCGAATGGAAAACCTGCCCTACCCACCCCTTGCTCAACCTTACCTGATCCGCCACCCTCAGGTGCGTCTCCTGAAGCATGGCCACATCCGCCTTCAGCCCCTTCAGGTGTGTGAACACCCGGGCCCGCTTGACCGGCCCATTCAGTCCCCTTACATTCCAGGTTATCAGCCGGATCAGAGGGCTACTCACCCCCCTCCCCCGTCGACTAGCCATAGCCCTTCCTAGGCCAGCCATGTGCCTGCGCCCCCCGCACGACCCGTTCCCCAAAGCGACAGACCCCCGCCCCGACCGCCTCTACCAACTCCAGCTCCCCCTTGGCCATTCCAGCAGCAACCCAGTCCCCCCCCCTCCCAACCTTCCCCCTGCCCCCAGCTAGGTCCTCCCCCCAGCTAGGTCCTCCCCCCCAGCTAGGTCCCCCCCCTAGCTGCATTGGCGGACGGGATTCTTAAAAGTTGGTCGCATGTTGGGCGCTTCTCCCGCAATCAGCAATACCACGACCGATCACTCCGCAACCCTCCTGACACCCAGACGCGACCCACCTACGAGTCGTGATTCGCAGTTTGAAAAACCGTGGCCTATGGCACTGACCGAGCCTTTCAGCATCTTGCTTGGCTTTCGTCCTCAAACTTTAGCTTGACTGAGATCTCTTTCATGCTTCTCAGCTCTCCATTGAAGACTATGGCATGCTTCTTTAAAATCTTCAGTCGACCTGCTTCAGACTCCGACATGAGATTCACCTCAGCCCAGTGTACCTTGGTTCTCTCCAACCAGGTTCTTCCCTTTAGGGCTGGAGAGTTCACTTTAACGGCATGCAGTCTGTCTGTTTAGCTCCACATTTAGATCGCAACGGTGCCTCAATTATTTTTTTAATTTAGAGGACCCAATTATTTTTTTTCCAATTAAGGGGCAATTTAGCGTGGCCAATCCACCTACCCTGCACATCTTTGGGTTGTGGGGGTTGTCGTGTTGGGTGTTCTGGTTCACAAACAAGCCAACAATGCTGTAAGTGGTGTAATGCTAGTTTATTAACTGTTCAACTATGCTAACATACTGTAAACGTGGGTATAAGCAATACCAGCTTAACTGTGAACCCTTTCCTATCACTAGCTATGTTGAGGCACTCAGCACATGGTGAATGTCTGTGATGCAGGCTGTGAGCTCTGTGCTCTGAGCTGGCTGCTGCTAGAATGAGCGGGAACTCTCCTGTCCCCTGTCTTTATAGTGCTTGAGCTCTCACTGGTGATTGGCTGCGGTGTTAGTGACGGGGAGAATGTGCAAACTCCACACGGACAGTGACCCGGGTCCTCAGCGCCGTAGCCCCAGTGTTAGCCACGTGCCACCCTTAAACGGCGCCTCAATGGCACAACTTCCCTAGTTTATGTTTTTTGTATTATCTTTGAAGGTTTTAAGGCGATAGGTCATAGCTTCTCTTGGTAAGTAGTTTCTGGTACCAATGAAACGCTTGCGACAGTGCCCACCTTCACTTTCATCATTTGTCCGTTCAGTAAAGGAATGACCCAGTAATGGTTTGTTGCACCCACAATGGCCAGGACATTCAATGACAATTTGTCATCTGACTGTGACTCTGGCCCTTGATTGTGCCTTTTGTGTATCACATGGATTTTTTCCCCTCTATTCGGTTTTCCATTTTATACAGTACGCTGCTCACACTGGTGAGGAGAGGAAGAACACACCCCGCAAGGGAGGAACACCTGAGCCAACCCAGGAATGTAAGCCACAGGCCAGCACTGTATGTCATTGCAAAGAGAATACTAGGGGACACGACAGCACTGCCTTAACAGAGATAGCAGACTTTGCCTCCCTATGGAAGACTCAACCACATTGAGGAGGACACTCAGGAAACCACTAGATAAGGCCTCTTGGAGGAGGACGTCTAACTCCCCCATCAAGCCTACCCCCAAACTGAAGGAGGGCTCTAACAACATAGAGGCAGAGAATACAGACTCTCACTTCAAAAATTTGAAAATGGATTAACTGACCATACCCTGGTGTGCTCCCCTACTCATTTCCCCCCAGTCTGATAGCTCCAAAAAAAAGCACGCCAACCCCAAGGAAGAATCAGAAGGACTCAGTCCTCTCCAGGATAAATGATCCGCCTGGGCCTTCGAAGGAGATAAACACAATTTCTCAAACTTCAAAGCAACAAAAAATGACCAAAATAAAAACCCGAAACCATTAGCTCTACGTGGGGCTGTTCTCAATCCTAGTGAGGACTTAACTAACCTCACCACACCAACCATCCACCCATCACCCCATCATGGCTTCACTCATCTTCATTATAAATGAGATAGAGGGTATCTAAAATGCACTCCCTTCTCAAAAATGCAAGGATTACAGCACATAAAAAAAAGGAGCAAGATTGTGCACAAACCACATATCACATTACTGACTCAATATGATCTTTGCTAAAACCCGATAACAGATGACCCTTGCCCTTGTGCTCACAACTCGCCCACCCTTGCTCAGAGAAATCAACAACATGATCAAAAGGGAGCAAAGTTCAGGATTATTGATGCACCTCTGGATAATAACACCATCTATGTAACATGAGAGAATAGTCAAACAACCCTCAGGATCCCTCAAAATTCCATTAAACGGAGCGCCTTCACCTCCGCTATGCCTTCACCCCGATGGCCAAGGAACCCAGGCCTTGGCCGAAGGGCTGATTCAACATGACCAGCCACCCCCAACCCCTCACGGTGAGCATTGAGAACAGGATAATATATGACCAGTGGTCGAGGGCCCCAACCGATCCCAGGCTTCGAAGACCGGATACAATGTCCTCCGTTGAACCTGATGCGCCATCCTCCAAATCAAGATTGCTAAAGCATGGCATCCAATTTTTAAAATCAATCGGGAACTTGCCTCCCACATCTCACAAGAGGCCAGGCTCACAAACACTATTTGTCCAGCCCCCACTTCCTGAATCGGTCAGGTTAGACAACACACCATGCAGGAAGATTTCTACAAACCGAAGGTGGGTCCACACCCGGGAAATTGCTTTATCAAATACCAGGATTCTCTTCTGTGCTTCCACCATTCTCCCAAGGAGACTTTGTAGCTCATCAAAGATCTTTTAAAAACTTTAAAAAATAAATTTAAAGTACCCAATTCTTTTTTTTCCAATTAAGGACAATTTAGTGTGGCCAATCCACCCACCCTGCGCATCTTTGGGTTGTAGGGGTGAGACCCACGCAGACATGGGGAGAATGTGCAAATTCCACATGGACAGTGACCCGGGGTCAGGATCGAACCCGGACCCTCAGTACCGTGAGGCAGCAGTGCTAACCACTGCACCACCGTGCTGCCCTATCATTCATCAAAGTGAGCAAAGACCTGGACCACGGAATCGAGATCATCATCCATAACATTATGCAAACTGCACCTCCGAGGCTTGGGCCCACTCACCAGCAAAAGAGCCACCACAAACTGGACCCCATCTCAGCCAATCCCGACCTCCTCAATCAAATGAGGATTCTTTCTGATTTAACTCAGCTTCTTGTCACCAAACTCCAAATCATCCAGGAACATTGTGCAAGACATACATCCCCCAAAATGATAATTATGGAATATGCATTAGGATAAAATAAGGCAGGGCAGCACGGTGGCCAAGTGGTTAGCACAGCTGCCTCACGGTGCCGAGGACCTGGGTTTGATCCTGGCCCCGGGTCACTGGTCTGTGTGGAGTTTGCACATTCTCCCAGTGTCTGCTTGGGTCTCACCCTCTCAAACCAAAAAGATGTGCAGGATAAGTGAATTCTCCACACTTAATTATTCCTTAATTGGAAAAAAATAATTGATTACTCTAAATATTAAAATTTTTTAAAAGAATAGGATAAAATAAAGTATTAAAAGATGAGTAGAGCCAGAGCTCGTGAAAATGTAGCCACTCCTGTGCTCACATCACGTGAGCCCTTTGTGGTACACAAAGATACAAATGAACAAGAGCTTTATTGGAAAGGTGTTCCTCTACAGACTGTAAAGATAGATTGCGCTTTTGCCCGCGTAAGCGGCTCATGCTGTCATCAATATGTCACGTGACTGGACTCTTAAGTGACCTTGTTCCAACTAGGAGCAAACATGAAGACACAACAAAGATCAAAGCACTGGTGTTCATTGATAGGGAGGTAGAATTGGAAAGCAAAGAGGTTGAACGGGATTTTCCAGCCCTTACTGCCAACAGGATCTTCTCATTCGGCTGAAGGCGACTCCCTGTGGCAGGTTTCCCAGGCGTTGCGGCCAGCAAGCAATGTGTCTGGCCATTGACTTTGGTAGGAGCAGAAGATCCTGCCAGTGTCCAATGGCAAGCTGCCTTTGTTGTCGGAAAACCCACCACAGAGAGAGTTGGAACGTCCCGGCCGTTATCGTAAATTTGCATATAACTTTGGTTAGACCACTATTCTGATTTCCATATTAGCCATTGGATATAGAAACACTGGAGGATGTATAAAAATGATTTGCAAAGAGGATGCAAGAATACTTATCAAGAAAGATTAAACAGGCTGAGCCCATTTTTCTATAAAATAGAGCACTGAAGTGGGGTTTGACAGGGTAAATGTAGAGAATATGTTTCCACTTGCGGGGGAATCCGAAATTTGAGGTTATAAATATTTCTATGCTGTAAATTTCTACATAAAAGTAAAAGACTGATGGCTCATTCATTACTTTAATGTTTGGAACCTTGCTGTCTGCAAAACTGGCTGCATAAGAAAAATGACTGGATATCAAAGTGATTAATTACATATAAAATACTTTGATACTTTCCTGAGCGAGATCTTATATAAATGCAAATTCTACTTAATGTATTGTTGCCCCGGCAACATAATCTCTTTATTATTTTACCAGGCTCTGGAAATATGGCTGGGTAATGACAGGTTTGGCGCTAATAATTTAAAAAATAAATAAATTTAGAGTACCCAATTTTTTTTCCAATTAAGGGGCAATTAAGGTGGCCAATCCACCTACCCTGCACATCTTTGGGTTGTGGGGGCGAAATCCACGCAAACTCCACACGGACAGTGTCCCAGAGCCGGGATTCGAACCTGGGACTTTGGTGCAGTGAGGCAGCAGTGCCATCCACTGCGCCACCGTGCTGGTTTGGCAATAGTAATAAATAATCTTTATTGTCACAAGTAGGCTCAAATTAACACTGCAACTAAGTTACTGTGAAAAGCCCCTAGTCGCCACATTCCAGCGCCTGTTCGGGTACACTGAGGGTGAATTCAGAATGCCCAATTCACATGACAAGCACGTCTTTCGGTAATTGTGGGGAGAAACCAGAGCGCCCGGAGGAAACCCACGCAGTCACGGGGAGAACCCACGTAGGCTCTGCACAGACAGTCACCGAAGTGGGAATCGAACCTGGGACTGTGGCGCTGTGAAGCAACAGTGCTAACCACTGTGCTAATCTGCCGCCCACCCTCATTGCATAAAATCTGAAGGCCACAAGAAGCAAGAGCAATAGTAGGCCATTCAGCCCCTCGAGCCTGTTCTGTCATTCAATAAGGTCATGCCTCTTTTGTTGTGGCCGGATCACCCCTCTCCAGGCTGCCCCTATATACCTCCACTCCGTTGTTGATCAAAAACATCTCTACTTGATTATATTGCACAACCAAGCTTCCACTACTCTAGCGAAGAGGATTCCAGAGACTAACGACCCTCTGAGAGAAGAAATTTCCTCCTCGTCGCCATCTTAAATGGGAGTCTCATATTTTTAAACGGTGTCCCCTGGTTCTATATTCGCTCACAGGTGGAAACATCCTCTCACCACCTACCCATCAGGCACCCTCAGAATCGAATATGTTTCAATAGGATCACCTCTCGTTCTTCTAAGCTCCAATGTGGCCCAGCCTGCTCAACCTTTCTTTATTCGAAAATTCCTTCACCCCAGGAATCAGTCCAGTGAATCTTCTATGAACTGCTTCCAATGCAAGGAAGGGGATCAAAACTGGGCACAGTACTCTAGGTGTGGTCTCAGCAATACGCTGTACAACTGGAGCAATACTTCACTACTTCTGCATTCTAACATCCTTGCAACAAAGCCAACATTACATTTGCCTTCCTAATTACCTGCTATACCATCATGTTATTTTTTTTGTGATTCACTTACAAGGACTTCCAGATTACTCTGCACCACAGCATTCTGCAGTCTCCCTCCATTTAAATAACACTCTACTTTTCTATTTTTCCTGCCAAAGTGGGCAATCTCACATTTTCCCACATTAGATTCTATCTGCCATTTTCCTGCCCTCTCACGTAACCTGTCTGTATTCCTTTGCAACTTTTCATATGCACCCTCACAAGTTTGTTTCCTCCCTTATTTCTATCATCAGGAAATTTGGATACAATGTAGTCAGTCCCTTCATCTAAGTCATTAATATAGATCTTAAATAGTTGAGGTCTGGGCACCGATCTCTTGTAGCACTTTGTTAGCTACAGTTTAAAATTGAAACTGCAGTTGAAAATGATCCATTTATCCTGAATCATTCTTTCCTGTTAGTCAGTCAATCCTCTATCCATGCTAATATATGATCCCAACACCACGAGTTCTAATTTTTGATGTGGTACCTTTTCAAATCCTTTTGAAAATTCAAATAAACAACATCTACTGGTTTTCCGTTACCCACCCTGCTTGTTACGTCCTTAAAGAGTTCAAATAAATTTGTCAAACATAATTTCCCTTTCACAAAACCATTTTGACTCTGCCTGATTGTATTGTGAATTTCGAGTACCCAATTATTTTTTTCCAATTAAGGAGCAATTTAGCATGGCCAAACCACTGAACTTGCACATTTTGGGTTGTGGGGGTGAAACCCACACAGGCATGGGGAGAATGTGCAAACTCCACACGGACAGTGACCCAGGGCTGGGATCGAGCCCCTGCGCCACTGTGCCGCCCATTATTGTGATTTTCGTAATGTTCTGTTACTACTGCCTTAATAGTGGATTCTAGCATTTTCCCGCTGACAAATGTTAGGCTAACTGTCCTACAATTTCCTGATTTCTGTCTCCTTCCTTTCTCGAATAGTTACATTTGAAGTTTTCCAATCTGGTGGGAACTTTCCAGAATCTGGGAAATTTTAGAAGATGACCACTAATATATCTACTATCTCTGCGACCACTTTTTAAAGACTCTAAGATGCAAGTTATCAGCTCCAGGGGACTTGTTAGCCTTTAGTCCAATTACTTTCCCAATACGTTTACTGTAGTGATTGTGATTGTTTTAAGTTTCTGCTTCCTTTCATCTCCTGGGCATCCCCCCCTCACTGAGGGAGCTCAAACTCCATGGAGCTCACGGGGAGATTAACGGGATCTTCCCCATGGGTCTCCCACCCCAATTCCGTAAGTCCCTCTGAAGAAGGGAGAACAGGGGAACTCCATTTCTGAGATCACTGTCTGGGAGGTAAACTGGAACTTGACCCCTGGAAAGGCCGCCATCTGAAGCATCTGATGCCTGGGTCTTCATCTCAGAGTCAGAGTCCATCACCTCTCGCATCTCAGTGTTGGGCCCCCCAGTGGGTGACGCCCCAGGCCTCCATGTGCTGGAGCAATGTGGCTGGAAGACGGTTCATCTGTTTTAAAAAAAACGCATTTTATTCAAACTTGTATCGAAGTAGGTTACAGCAAATAAACACCTCGGGAAACATTCTTCCCAACAATCAACTATACAGTTTGTACAGATTCCTCCTTTTTCACCCCCCCCATCACCCCCCCCCCCCCCCCATCACCCCCCCCCCCCCCCCCTCCCCGCGCGACGAACAGCTCCTCAAACACGGTCACAAACATCCCCCACCTCCTTTCTCAAGCGCCCCTGCTGAGCCCCTTAACTCATACTTTATCTTCTCTAACCGCAGGAACAGATCACCCAACCATGCCAACCACCATTCCAGCAAAATTCGCCGCCGTGCAATCAGAGAGGCGAAGGCCATGCCATCGGTCTTCCTCCTCTCCATGAGCTCCGGCTTCTCTGAAACCCCAAATATCGTCACCAAAGGGTCCGGGTCCACTCCCTCCTCCACTATCCTGGCTAAGACCGCAAACACTCCCGCCCAGAATCTTCCCAATTTTTCACAACCCCAAAACATGTGTGCGTGATTCGCTGGCCCCCGCCCACACCTCTCACACTCATCTGCAACCCCTGAAAGACCCCACTCATTCTCGCCCGGGTCATATGCACCCTGTGCACCACCTTAAACTGTTTCAGGCTCATCCTTGCACAAGAAGAGGTCCCGTTTACCCTTCGCAGTGCCTCACTCCATACTCCTCAATTGATCTCCATTCCCAACTCCGTTTCCCATTTCTCCTTGATCTTCACCACCCGCTCGCCTCCCTTGGCCCCCAGCCATTTATATATATCCCCAATTCTTCCCTCCCCTTCCACATGCGGAAGTAGCAGTCGCTCCAGGAGGGTGTATCCCGGCAATCTAGGGAACCCCTTCCAGACCTTTCATGCAAAGTCCCTAACCTGTAGATACCTGAACTCACTACCCTCTCTCTTAGCTCCTCCAGACTGGCAAACCCTTCCTCCAAATACAAATCACTCACCTTGACCAGCCCCACTTCCCACCACCTCCTGTATACACTATTCATTCCCCCCGGTTCAAACCCATGATTCCCACACAGTGGCGTTAGCACCGACATCCCTTCCACCCTAAAATGCCTCCTCAGCTGATTCCATATCTTCACTGTGGACTGCACCACCGGGCTCCCTGAATACCTACTCGGAGCCATTGGCAATGCTGCCGTCACCATAGCCCTCAATCTAGACCCCTTACAAGATTCCTCCTCCATCCTAACCCACTCTACCCCTTCTCCGTCCCACCACCGCCGCACCTTGTACACATTCACCGTCCAATAATAATGAAGCAAGTTTGGCAATGCCAACCCCCCCTGCTGCCTCTGCCTCTGTAGCAGGGTCCTCCCCACCCTCGGCACCTTCCCCGCCCATACAAAGTCAGAGATGATTGTGTCCACATTCCGAAAAAAGGCCTTTGGTATAAAGATCGGGAGAGCCTGAAAGATAAACAAAAACCTCAACAGAATATTCATTTTCACCACTTGGACCGTCCCCGCCAACGTTAAGTGCAGTGTACCCCACCTCTTAAGATCCTCCCTGGCCTCCTCCACCAGCTTTGTTAAGTTCCATTTATGGAGCCCCGTCCATTCCCTCACTACCTGAATCCCCAAATACCTAAACCTATCCCTCACTACTGTAAATGGCACCCCCCCTAAATTAGCCTGCTGTGCCAGCTCATTCACCAGTAATACCTCGATTTTCCCTCCATTCAGCTTGTACCCTGAGAACCCTCCATACCTCCCCAACAGGCCCAAAATCCTTCCCATACTCTCGAATGGATCCGAAACATACAGCAAGAGGTCATTGGCATAGAGCAGATTACGATGCTCCCTCTGTCCCCTCATTATCCCTTGCCACTCTGCCGACCCCCTGAGAGGCATCGCCAATGGCTCTATGGCCAGCGCAAACAGCAGCGGTGACAGCGGGCACCCCTGCCTCGTACCCCTGTGTAAGTCAAAGCTTCGTGAGCTCATACCATTCATCCTCACCTTCGCTCTTGGTGCCACATACAGCAACAACACCCATGCCATAAATCTCGGCCCAAACCCAAACCTTCCCAAAACTTCGAACAAGTACCGCCACTCCACCCGATCAAATGCTTTCTCCGCGTCCATGGACACCACCACCTCCGGTACCAGAGCTCTCAATGGATTCATCACCACATTCAACAGACGTCTTATATTACTCGCGAGCTGCCTGCCCTTCATGAAACCTGTTTGATCTTCTGCAACCACTCCCGGGACACAATCCTCCATCCTCGCCGCCAACAACTTAACCAATACCTTCACATCCATGCTTAATAGTGATAGGGGTCTATACGACCCACATTCCACCGGATCCTTCCCTTTTTTGGGGATTAATGTGATGGAAGACGGTTCATCTAATGGGACGTGGCCTAACACTAGTCCTCTGTTCCTGAGGTGGTAAAGGTGCTTCCGCACTGCCCGCTCGCATGTTTTCACCTGGTACGAAACAGTCCGGTCTAGTGTATCACTGTCCCTGGCATCCAACGGGCACCATCTCCGAAGTTTCGGATGTACATCGCGTCCCCTGTGTAGCGCACAATGACTTACGAGAGAGACGAGAAGTGATGAAGTCGATTGAGGCTTTATTAAGCGAGACTTGTCCCCAGCAGTTCAGCAACAGAATGAAGCGGCGGGGAGAAGCTCGGGTTCTTATACTCCTCCGCCTTCAAGGCGGAGCCAGGAGTCAGCAGCCAACCAGGACCCGGGATCTGTCAGCCAATAGCATCATGGCTTCACAGTCCCACATGACCCCTAATACATACCACCACATTCACCCCTTGTTAAAAAGGAACCCGGCGGGGTGGTGGTTCGCATGGTGGTAGGGGTTTACAAGGCTGGTCCTGGGAGGAAAATTTTGGACATGTTACTACAGTTTTAGCCCTACACTGGGCTATGTACAAAGTTTGTGAAACTATTTACAATATTAGTAAGAGAAAACATTTTTTTTGTTACAATCCAACAACATTCTTGGTGTCACGCGGATGCCACGAGTCGAGCGGGCGGTCTGGTCTTCCTTGTCGATCGCCTCAGCCCCGGTGGTGGTGCAGGTGCTTGTTCAGGCGTTGTCGTCTCCGGGAGCGTTTCGGTGTTCGTTCCTGTTTCACTTCTGGGCGGGCACGGGAGGAGGACCGATCCTCCCGGGAAGGGGGCGGTCGCGGGGTGCGCCGGTGGTAGGGAGGGGATGATTGGTGTCGGGGGGTGTGTGTGTTGCCGGCGGGCGCCAGGTTCCGAACAGTGTGAATATGGTGCCAAGGGCTTTAATGACTGTGGCCGCTGTCATGTCGGGGCAGGGGATGGCGAAGGGGAAACGAGAGTACTCGTCCACCACGTTCAGGAAGTATGCGTTGCGGTCGGTGGAGGGGAGGGGCCCTTTGAAATCCAAACTGAGGCGTTCAAAGGGGCGGGAAGCCTTGATCAGGTGCGCTCTATCCGGCCTGAAAAAGTGCGGTTTGCACTCTGCGCAGATGTGGCAGTTCCTGGTGACTGTACGGACCTCCTCCACAGAGTAGGGGAGGTTGCGGGACTTTATGAAATGGTAGAACCGAGTGACCCCCGGGTGGCAGAGGTCCTCGTGGAGGGCTTGGAGATGGTCTATTTGTGCGTTGGCACATGTGCCGCGGGATAGGGCATCGGACGGCTCGTTCAGCTTTCCGGGACGGTACAAGATCTTGTAGTTGAAGGTGGAGAGCTCAATCCCCCACCTTAAGATCTTGTCATTTTTAATTTTGCCCCGCTGTGCATTATCGAACATGAAGGCTACCGACCGTTGGTCGGTGAGGAGAGTGAATCTCCTGCCGGCCAGGTAATGCCTCCAATGTCGCACAGCTTCCACTATGGCTTGGGCTTCCTTTTCCACTGAGGAGTGGCGGATTTCTGAGGCGTGGAGGGTTCGGGAGAAAAAGGCCACGGGTCTGCCCGCTTGGTTAAGGGTGGCCGCCAGAGCTACGTCGGATGCGTCGCTCTCGACCTGGAAGGGGAGGGACTCGTCGATGGCGCGCATCGTGGCCTTTGTGATATCCGCTTTGATGCGGCTGAAGGCCTGGCGAGCCTCTGTTGACAGGGGGAAGGTAGTGGTCTGTATTAGCGGGCGGGCCTTGTCTGCATACTGGGGGACCCACTGGGCGTAATATGAAAAGAACCCCAGGCAACGTTTCAGGGCTTTGGAGCAGTGGGGGAGGGGAAATTCCATAAGGGGGCGCATGCGTTCGGGGTCGGGGCCTATTATCCCATTGCGCACTACGTATCCCAGGATGGCCAACCGGTTTGTGCTAAAAATGCACTTTTCCTCGTTGTATGTGAGGTTCAGGGCATTAGCGGTCTGGAGGAATTTTTGGAGGTTGGCGTTGTGGTCCTGCTGATCGTGGCCGCAGATGGTTACGTTGTCGAGATACGGGAACGTGGCCTGCAACCCGTGCTGGTCAACCATTCGGTCCATCTCCCGTTGGAAGACCTAGACCCCGTTCGTGACACCAAATGGGACCCTTAGGAAGTGGTATAGACGCCCGTCTGCCTCGAAGGCTGTGTACTTGCGGTCACCTGGGCGGATGGGCAGCTGGTGGTAGGCGGACGTGAGGTCCACGGTGGAGAAAACCTTATACTGGGCAATCCGATTTACCATGTCGGATATGCGGGGGAGAGGGTACGCATCTAGCTGTGTGTACCTGTTGATGGTCTGGCTATAGTCTATGACCATCCTTTGCTTCGCCCGGTCTTTACTACTACCACGTGGGCTCTCCAGGGACTATTGCTGGCCTGGATTATGCCTTCCTTCAGCAACCGCTGGACTTCAGACTGAATAAATATCCAGTCCTTGGCGCTGTACCATCTGCTCCTAGTGGCGACGGGTTTGCAATCCGGGGTGAGGTTTGCAAACAAGGACGGCGGTTCAACCTTGAGAGTTGCGAGGCCGCAGATAGTAAGTGGGGGTATTGGGCCGCCGAATTGAAATGTTAGGCTTTGCAGGTTACACTGGAAATTTAATCCCAGTAATGTGGGTGCGCAGAGTTGGGGAAGGACGTAGAGCCTGTAGTTATTAAACTCCCTCCCTGCACCGTTAGGTTCGCGATGCAGAACCCTTTGATCTCTACGGAGTGGGATCCTGCAGCTAGGGAAGTCTTTTGCGTATTTGGGTGGATGGTCAGAAAACAGCGTCTTACCGTGTCTGGGTGAATGAAACTTTCGGTGCTCCCGGAGTCGATCAAGCATGATGTTTCGTGTCCGTTGATCAGCACCGTTGTTGTCGTCGTCTGGAGCGTCCGGGGCCGTGATTGATCCAGAGTCACCGAAGCCAGTCGTGGTAGTAGTGTCGCGGCGTCTTCTTCGGACCCCGTGGAGCCGTCGATGCTGGGGTCCTTTGTTGTCATCCAAGATGGCGGCGTCCATGAATCGCACGCGGCCAGGGGTGGACAAAATGGCCACCCCCATGGATCGCACGTGGTCGGAGGTGGACAAAATGGCCGCCCCCATGAATCGCACGTGGCTGGGGGGTCACAAGATGGCGGCACCCATCCTCCCCTCGTGGTGCCCGGGACCCAAAATGGCGGCACCCGCGGGTCGCACATGGGGCGCTGGGGGGGGGGTTGGGGAGCGTTTGGGCTATGCTGGGCTTGTTCTTCTCCGGGGATTGCGGCGACCCCCCGGGACCGGCACACAGCCGCGTAATGGCCCTTCTTGCCGCAGCTTTTACAAATAGCTGCGCGGGCCGGGCAGCGCTGCTGGGGGTGTTTCGCTTGCCCGCAGAAATAGCAGCGGGCCCCCCCGGGATGGTCTGGCGCTTTAACCGCGCAAGCCTGTGAGGGGGGGGTTTGTCGCGACGGGGGTCCACGGAGCCCAAGGGTCTGCCGCGCTGTCGGGGCCGTAGGCGCGGACGTTTTGTGAGGCCACATCTAGGGAAGCTGCAATGGCCCGTGCCTCTGAGAGTCCTATCGACTCTCTTTCTAAAAGTCTTTGGCGGATTTGGGGCGAGTTCATACCTGCCACAAACGCATCACGAATTAGCATGTCCGTGTGTTCGATCGCGTTCACCGGCGGGCAGCTGCAGCCCCGTCCCAAAATTAGCAGCGTGGCGTAGAATTCTTCTAGCGATTCTCCGGGACTTTGCCGTCTCGTTGCGAGTTGGTAGCGCGCGTAGACCTGGTTCACGGGGCGAACGTAGATGCTCTTCAGTAATGTGAGCGCCGTCGGAAAATTCTCTGCGTCTTCTATGAGAGGGTAAATTTCCGGGCTTACCCTCGAATGCAGGACCTGCATTTTCTGGGCTTCTGTGATCCGGCCGGGGGCCGTTCGGAGGTAGCCTTCAAAACATGCTTGCCAGTGTTTAAATACTGCTGCCGAGTTCGCTGCGTGGGGGCTGATCCGCAGGCATTCCGGGGCGATCCGGAGCTCCATAGTCCTTTAAGCTCGCTTAATAAATTGTAGCGCACAATGACTTACGAGAGAGACAAGAAGTCGATTGAGGCTTTATTAAGCGAGACTTGTCCCCAGCAGTTCAGCAACAGAATGAAGCGGCGGGGAGAAGCTTGGGTTCTTATACTCCGCCTTCAGGGCGGAGCCAGGAGTCAGCAGCTAACCAGGACCCGGGATCTGTCAGCCAATAGCATCACGGCATCACAGTCCCACATGACCCCTAATACATACCACCACACCCTGGTTTGAAATTCCTGGTCCGTGTCCATCTGCCTTGACTTTGCCTCTGTAGGTTCTTACCATGTTGGACTCTCCTGCCAATGTCGGGGAACATGCGGCTGAGGTGAGTCCTGAGCCTCCGGCTCATCAACAGTTCTGCCGGTACTGCACCTGTCTTGGCATGCGGCGAGGTCCTGGAGCTAAACAAAAACCATGCGAATCGTGTCTCCACGGACCCTGTGGTCTGTTTCTTCATCCCTCTCTTGAAGGTCTGCGTCGCTCTCTCAGCCACTGCGCTTGAGGATAGGTGATACGTGACTGTGCAGTTTTTCATAAAGCGTTCAAACTCGCCACTGGTGAACGGGGTGCCATTGCCCGTGACCAGCACCTCCAGTGCCATGGGTGCTGTAAGAAAGGCTTTCTTTCCATCTCAACCATGGCCTTCGGCGTGGTGGATGACATACGCTGGACTTCCAGCCACTTGGAGTGGGCGTCCACCATGAGTAGAAATATTGACTCTTGGAAAGCCCTGGCAAAAATTGGCATGTAGGCCTGGCCATTCCCATGGATATAGCAGGGCAACCAGTGGGCGCTTCTGCTGCTCCTTGCATGTGACGCATTGTTGGGCCAGTCATTTGATGGTGCCATCCAGGCGTGTGGCAGTGGGAGCCTGCTCAGCGCACCTGTGTTTTCAATCTGCGAACCTGGGAGCCGTTCGAAGGTGTAGTCACATGCAGCTAAGAACAGTGGCCCACGCTGAATCCAGGTGGATGCTACTGGCCGGATCGCTTTGTCTTCTTTAAAAAGCCCTAGCCATGGCTTATGGTCTGTCACAATGGTGAATCGACGCCCATACATGTACTGATGAAATTACTTCACCGCCAATTGTTGTGTTCTGTGGTTCCACCGATGATGAAGATACACTTACAACATATATGTGTTTAACCAGAATGATCATTTATTGTCAAACCCACGGAAAGATAACTAACAGATTTATATACAAAGTTATTCAAAGTACTAGGGAGCTATTCCAAGTGTGATTGTCCTACTGTATGTCCTACTACCAACTGGCGAGCCACGTCAGTCACGTGATGTATGTCTGGCACCACCCGCTGGCCAGAGGTCATACCTACAATTACGTTCACTGGTAAACAGCTTTATACATTTATACAACTATATACATTTATTTGTGCATGCATATCACCTCATCCCCTTCCTTTGGAGGCATTTGATATTTACAAACATATGTTGTACATATTTTGTTATAAATTCAGTCTGTCAGGCTTACTCTGGTTGACCTCCTGAGTGATGGTTGAGTTTGTGAGTGTGCCCCACCTTCATCTGTTGCAGGTCGTTCCACATGCACCGCTGCGAGTGTATCATTAATCCCTGGCTCTGCTGGGCGGTCTGTGTCTTCCTCAAATTTAGGATTGCACCCAAACTCTTCCACTGGGTTCATCACGAAAGGCCATTGTACTTTTTTTTAAATAAAATATTTTATTGAAAATTTTTGGTCAACCAACACAGTACATTGTGCATCCTTTACACAATATTATAACAACACAAATAACAATGACCTATTTTATAAACAGAAAATGAATAAATAATAAATAACAAAAATGAAAACTAACCCTAATTGGCAACTGCCTTATCACAAGTAACACTCTCCAAAAATATAATTTAACAGTCCAATATATAATTATCTGTAGCAACGACCTATACATATTATACAGTATATATTAACAACCCTGAGAGTTCTTCTGGTTCCTCCTCCCCCCCCCTCCCCGCCCCCCCCCCCCCCCCACCCCGATCCTGGGCTGCTGCTGCCTTCTTTTTTCCATTCCATCTATCTTTCTGCGAGGTATTCGACGAACGGTTGCCACCGCCTGGTGAACCCTTGAGCCGACCCCCTTAGAACGAACTTAATCCGCTCTAGCTTTACAAACCCTGCCATGTCATTTATCCAGGTCTCCACCCCCGGGGGCTTGGCTTCTTTCCACATTAGCAATATCCTGCGCCGGGCTACTAGGGACGCAAAGGCCAAAACATCGGCCTCTCTCGCCTCCTGCACTCCCGGCTCTTGTGCAACCCCAAATATAGCCAACCCCCAGCTTGGTTCGACCCGGACCCCCACTACTTTTGAAAGCACCTTTGTCACCCCCATCCAAAACCCCTGTAGTGCCGGGCATGACCAAAACATATGGGTATGATTCGCTGGGCTTCTCGAGCACCTCGCACACCTATCCTCCACCCCAAAAAATTTACTGAGCCGTGCTCCAGTCATATGCGCCCTGTGTAATACCTTAAACTGAATCAGGCTTAGCCTGGCACACAAGTACGACGAGTTTATCCTGCTTAGGGCATCTGCCCACAGCCCCTCCTCGATCTCCTTCCCCAGCTCTTCTTCCCATTTCCCTTTTAGTTCATCTACCATAGTCTCCCCTTCGTCCCTCATTTCCCTATATATATCTGACACCTTACCATCCCCCACCCATGTCTTTGAGATCACTCTGTCCTGCACCTCTTGTGTCGGGAGCTGCGGGAATTCCCTCATCTGTTGCCTCGCAAAAGCCCTCAGTTGCATATACCTGAATGCATTCCCTTGGGGCAACCCATATTTCTCGGTCAGCGCTCCCAGACTCGCGAACTTCCCATCCACAAACAGATCTTTCAGCTGCGTTATTCCTGCTCTTTGCCACATTCCATATCCCCCATCCATTCCCCCCGGGGCAAACCTATGGGTCTTTCTTATCGGGGACCCCCCCAAGGCTCCAGTCTTTCCCCTATGCCGTCTCCACTGTCCCCAAATCTTCAGTGTAGCCACCACCACCGGGCTTGTGGTGTAGTTCCTCGGTGAGAACGGCAATGGGGCTGTCACCATAGCCTGTAGGCTAGTCCCCCTACAGGACGCCCTCTCTAATCTCTTCCACGCCGCTCCCTCCTCCTCTCCCATCCACTTACTCACCATTGAAATATTAGCGGCCCAATAAAACTCACTTAGGCTTGGTAGTGCCAGCCCCCCCTATCCCTGCTACGCTGTAAGAATCCCTTCCTCACTCTCGGGGTCTTCCCGGCCCACACAAAACCCATGATGCTCTTTTCAATCCTTTTTAAAAAAGCCTTCGTGATCACCACCGGGAGGCACTGAAACACAAAGAGGAATCTCGGGAGGACCACCATCTTAACCGCCTGCACCCTCCCTGCCAGTGACAGGGATACCATATCCCATCTCTTGAAATCCTCCTCCATTTGTTCCACCAACCGCGTTAAATATAACCTATGCAATGTGCCCCAATTCTTGGCTATCTGGATCCCCAGGTAACGAAAGTCCCTTGTTACCTTCCTCAACGGTAGGTCCTCTATTTCTCTACTCTGCTCCCCTGGATGCACCACAACAACTCACTTTTCCCCATGTTCAATTTATACCCTGAAAACTCCCCAAACTCCCCAAGTATCCGCATTATTTCTGGCATCCCCTCCGCCGGGTCTGCCACATATAGTAACAAATCGTCCGCATACAAAGATACCCGGTGTTCTTCTCCTCCTCTAAGTACTCCCCTCCACTTCTTGGAACCCCTCAACGCTATCGCCAGGGGCTCAATCGCCAGTGCAAACAATAATGGGGACAGAGGGCATCCCTGCCCTGTCCCTCTATGGAGCCGAAAATATGCAGATCCCCGTCCATTCGTGACCACGCTCGCCATCGGGGCCCTATACAACAGCTGCACCCATCTAACATACCCCTCTCCAAAACCAAATCTCCTCAACACCTCCCACAAATAATCCCACTCCACTCTATCAAATGCTTTCTCGGCATCCATCGCCACTACTATCTCCGTTTCCCCCTCTGGTGGGGGCATCATCATTACCCCTAACAGCCTCCGTATATTCGTGTTCAGCTGTCTCCCCTTCACAAACCCAGTTTGGTCCTCGTGGACCACCCCCGGGACACATTCCTCTATTCTCATTGCCATTACCTTGGCCAGGATCTTGGCATCTACATTTAGGAGGGAAATAGGTCTATAGGACCCGCATTGTAGCGGGTCCTTTTCCTTCTTTAAGAGAAGCGATATCGTTGCTTCAGACATAGTCGGGGGCAGTTGTCCCCTTTCCTTTGCCTCATTAAAGGTCCTCGTCAATACCGGGGCGAGCAAGTTCACATATTTTCTATAGAATTTGACTGGGAATCCATCCGGTCCCGGGGCCTTTCCTGCCTGCATGCTCCTAATTCCTTTCACCACTTCTTCTACCTCGATCTGTGCTCCCAGTCCCACCCTTTCCTGCTCTTCCACCTTGGAAAATTCCAGCCGATCCAAAAAGCCCATCATTCTCTCCCTCCCATCCGGGGGTTGAGCTTCATATAATTTTTTATAAAATGTCTTGAACACTCCATTCACTCTCTCAGCTCCCCGCTCCATCTCTCCTTCCTCATCCCTCACTCCCCCTATTTCCCTCGCTGCTCCCCTTTTCCTCAATTGGTGTGCCAGCAACCTGCTCGCCTTCTCCCCATATTCGTACTGTACACCCTGTGCCTTCCTCCATTGTGCCTCTGCAGTGCCCGTAGTCAGCAAGTCAAATTCTACATGTAGCCTTTGCCTTTCCCTGTACAGTCCCTCCTCCGGTGCTTCCGCATATTGTCTGTCCACCCTCAAAAGTTCTTGCAGCAACCGCTCCCGTTCCTTACTCTCCTGCTTCCCTTTATGTGCCCTTATTGATATCAGCTCCCCTCTAATCACCGCCTTCAGCGCCTCCCAGACCACTCCCACCTGGACCTCCCCATTATCATTGAGTTCCAAGTACTTTTCAATGCACCCCATCACCCTTAGACACACGGCCATTGTACTTTCAATAGCGCTCTTCGGTTCCTGCGCAGGAGTGAACCATCCCCAGTGATCACCATGAGCGAGTGCAGACCTGCTTGTTGCACAACCTTCACCAGTTTTACCCATCCCTTTCCGTTGGGATCCTCAATTTTGACGGTGTTCCCTAGCTGCAGTGGCTGAGCCTCCTTGTAGACCTATCATAAACCTCTTTCTGCTTCCTCTTTTGAATGAACAATTTTCTCTTGATTAACTGATTTACAGGAGGAGTCACCATGGAAGGCAGAGTTGTCCGTAGCTGCCTGTTCATGTGCAGCTGTGTTCGTGACAGTCCATTTACAAGTGGCGCCAAATGATAACTGAGAAGTGCCAAATAAATATCTTCCCGGCTAGCAAGGGCCTTTGTCAGCAACTGCTTCATGACATAAGTACATAAGAACATAAGAACTAGAAGCAGGAGTAGGCCATCTGGCCCCTCGAGCCTGCTCCACCATTCAATGAGATCATGGCTGATCTTTTGTGGACTCAGCTCCACTTTCCGTCCTGAACACCATAACCCTTAATCCCTTTATTCGTCAAAAAACTATCTATCTTTATCTCAAAAACATTTAATGAAGGAGCCTCTACTGCTTCACTGGGCAAGGAATTCCATAGATTCACAACCCTTTGGGTGAAGACGTTCCTCCTAAACTCAGTCCTACATCTAATTCCCCTTATTTTGAGGCTATGCCCCCTAGTTCTGCTTTCACCCGCCAGTGGAAACAACCTGCCCGCATCTATCCTATCTATTCCCTTCATAATTTTCTATGTTTCTATAAGATCCCCCCTTATCCTTCTAAATTCCAATGAGTACAGTCCCAGTCTACTCAACCTCTCCTTGTAATCCAACCCCTTCAGCTCTGGGATTAACCTAGTGAATCTCCTCTGCACACCCTCCAGTGCCAGTACGTCCTTTCTCAGGTAAGGAGACCAAAACTGAACACAATACTCCGGGTGTGGCCTCACTAACACCTTATACAATTGCAGCATAACCTCCCTAGTCTTAAACTCCATCCCTCTAGCAATGAAAATTCCATTTGCCTTCTTAATCACCTGTTGCACCTGTCAACCAAATTTTTGCGACTCATGCACTAGCACACCCAGGTCTCTCTGCACAGCAGCATGTTTTAATATTTTATCATTTAAATAATAATCCCTTTTGCTGTTATTCCTACCAAAATGGATAACCTCACATTTGTCAACATTGTATTCCATCTGCCAGACCCTAGCCCATTCACTTAGCCTATCCAAATCCCTCTGCAGACTTCCAGTATCCTCTGCACTTTTTGCTTTACCACTCATCTTAGTGTCATCTGCAAACTTAGACACATTGCCCTTGGTCCCCAACTCCAAATCATCTATGTAAATTGTGAACAGTTGTGGGCCCAACACTGATCCCTGACGGACACCATTAGCTACTGATTGCCAACCAGAGAAACACCCATTAATCCCCATTCTTTGCTTTCTATTAATTAACCAATCCTCTATCCATGCTACTACTTTCCCCTTAATGCCATGCATCTTTACCTTATGCAGCAACCTTTTGTGTGGCACCTTGTCAAAGGCTTTCTAGAAATCCAGATATACCACATCCATTGGCTCCTCGTTATCTACCGCACTGGTAATGCCCTCAAAAAATTCCACTAAATTAGTTAGGCACGACCTGTCCTTTATGAACCCATGCTGCATCTGCCCAATAGGACAATTTCCATCCAGATGCCTCGCTATTTCTTCCTTGATGATAGATTCCAGCATCTTCCCAACTACCGAAGTTAGGCTCACTGGCCTATAATTACCTGCTTTCTGCCTACCTCCTTTTTTAAACAGTGATGTCACGTTTGCTAATTTCCAATCCGCCGGGACCACCCCAGAGTCTCGTGAATTTTGGTAAATTATCACTAGTGCATTTGCAATTTCCCTAGCCATCTCTTTTAGCACTCTGGGATGCATTCCATCAGGGCCAGGTGACTTGTTTACCTTTAGCCCCATTAGCTTGCCCATCACTACCACCTTGGTGATAACAATCCTCTCAAGGTCCTCACCTGTCATAGCCTCATTTCCATCAGTCACTGGCATGTTATTTGTGTCTTCCACTGTGAAGACTGACCCAAAAAACCTGTTCAGTTCCTCAGCCATTTCCTCATCTCCCATTATTAAATCTCCCTTCTCATCCTCTAAAGGACCAATATTTACCTTAGCCACTCTTTATTGTTTTATATATTTGTAGAAACGTTTATTATCTGTTTTTATATTCTGAGCATGTTTACTCTCGCAATCTATGTTACTCTTCTTTATAGCTTTTTTAGTAGCTTTCTGTTGCCCCCTAAAGATTTCCCAGTCCTCTAGTCGCCCACTAATTTTGCCACTTTGTATGCTTTTTCTTTCAATTTGATACTCTCCCTTATTTCCTTAGATATCCACGGTCGATTTTCCCTCTTTCTACCGTCCTTCCTTTTTGTTGGTATAAACCTTTGCTGAGCACTGTGAAAAATCGCTTGGAAGGTTCTCCACTGTTCCTCAACTGTTTCACCATAAAGTCTTTGCTCCCAGACTACCTTAGCTAGTTCTTCTCTCATCCCATTGTAATCTCCTTTATTTAAGCATAAAACACTAGTGCTTGATTTTACCTTCTCACCCTCCATCTGTCTTTTAAATTCCACCATATTGTGATCGCTCCTTCCGAGAGGATCCCTAACTATGAGATCCTGAATCAATCATGTCTCATTACACAGGACCAGATCTAGGACCGCTTGTTCCCTTGTAGGTTCCATTACATACTGTGCTAGGAAACTATTGCGGATACATTCTATAAACTCCTCCTCAAGGCTGCCTTGACAGACCTGGTTAAACCAATCGACATGTAGATTAAAATCCCCCATGATAACTGCTGTACCATTTCTACATGCATCAGTTATTTCTTTGTTTATTGCCTGCCCCACCATAATGTTACTATTTGGTGGCCTATAGACTACTCCTATCAGTGACTTTTTTGCCTTACTATTCCTGATTTCCACCCAAATGGATTCAACCTTATCCTCCATAGCACCAATGTCATCCCTTACTGTTGCCCGGATTTCACCCTTAAATAACCTCCCTTACCATCCACTCTGTCCTTCCGAATAGTTTGATACCCTTGGATATTTAACTCCCAGTCGTGACCAGCCTTTAACCATGGCTTATGGTTAAACATGTACGCCCTTTTCCGCCTTCCTGTTCAATTGAGGATCGAGAGGGCTAGATGTGATGTGTCTGAAGTCATACTGATGGGCAAATTCAGTCCATTTTTGAAACATGGCTTATTGTCCATCATGCCAATAGGTGGTATGCCATGCCAGGCAAAAATCGCTTTGGCATGCTGTGTAACACACCGAGCAGTCGGATTTGGCAACTGCACAACCTCTGGATAGTTCAAGGAGTAGTCAATAACTACCAGGTAGCCTCATCCATTGAAATGGAACAGGTCCATGTCCACTTTCTGCCATGGACTGGCAATGATGTCACCCACCTTTAGTTTGTTAGGAGCGAGATTTCTGACATGTGTCGCAGTGGTCGTCCATACCTGCGATGTCTTGGGTGATGCCTGGCCAATAGTTCATCTCCCTGGCCTTGCGTTTGCACCTCTCAATGCTCAGGTGCCCTTCGTGAAGTTTCCTAAGCATGAGCGGCCTCAAGAAATGCTGGATGATGATTCTATGGTGCTGCAGGAGAAGACCATTCGCCTCACTGAGTTCGGAATGTACATTGTAGTATAAAGAGCAGGAGCCCTTAGACCAACCCTTTGTGAGACATTTGAGCACCTTTTGCATGACTGCGCCCTTGGCTGTTTCTGCCTTGATCAGGCGCAACTTCTTGTTGGAAACCGGAAGCGACACAGCGACGAGATTGACATGAAGTTGGACATCGTCATTATCCCAGTGAACCTCATTGATGCCTGTGGCTCGAGAGAGTGTGTCAGAGACCGCCAGGTACTTGTCTGGCATATGGATGAGGTCAAACCCGTAGCGCTGGAGCTTTTAACATGAGGTGTTGTATTCTAGGGGATATCTAACGCAAGTTCTTTTGTACTATGGAAACCAGTGGCCTGTGGTCCATCGCCACCAAAAACGTGTTAAGTAATGGGTTAAGAGACATTCTAATTAGTTGTCACATTTATGTTAAGTATCCAATAATTGACACTGATATGTAAAGGGGCTTCAGGTGGCCTTTGTGTTAGGTGATGTGATGTTAGAGTTGTGTGCAGAGTCTGTTTGAAGTAAAATAAAGATGTTTGTTAAAAGGAGCAGTACCTTTGACTCTTTATACAACAGCAGCTAAACGTATAACAAATGGTAGCAGAGGATGGTTGCTGTACAAATATGAAGGGTTGGAAGACATAACTTTACCAGACCAAACCAAGGAGTAAGTGAGAAGAAAAAAAAAGAAGATGGCTGAACCTAGGATAAAGATGGCCGGATGTGACTACCCCCCCCCCCCCCCCTTATTTTCTGTAAGGGGATCGTACGACCAATGGAGAAGTGCAGTAGTTATGTGAACTGAGGGAACTGCCTTGGGAAAGAGAAAACAAGGTGTGGCATTGGCTCTTTCTCTACCTGTTGACAGTAAAATCCAAAGCAACGTGTTTTCTGAGCTGGAATTGGAAGAGTTAGACTCAGAAGAAGGTCTGGAGACTCTATTACATTATATGGATAAGATTTATAAAAAGGATGACTTGTTAAGTGCATATGAAGCATGGTCGGATTTTGATAGGTTCCGGAAAATAGAGGATTTCTCCATGGAAGACTATATAATGGAATTTGGCAGACTATATAAAAGGCTGCAGAAACACAACCTGGAATTTCCACAGTCTGTGTTGGCCTTTAAATTACTTGACTGTGCGAGAGTGAGCAACATGGGGAGGCTCCTGGTTTTGACAGGAGTTCAGTTTGTGGCTAACGATACCTTATTCGATCAGGTGACAGAAGCTTTAAAAAAGTTTCTGGGGAAACATTCGACTCCAATGGCTCTGATGACCCAAATAGGTCAGTCTGCAATAAAGCAGAATATGGAAGATACACTACTAACAGGATGGTGAAATCGTACCTTTACAAACAGGTTCCAAGACTATGGAAGGAGATCGGGACCCAGAAATTATGAAGACAGAAACCCAGTTAGAACTTACAATAGGAAGATGAACCCCAGAAATGCACAGGGCATGATAAATCGATGTTTTCGATGTGACTCTTATCATGTGAGAGTACCTTTAAGAAATGGGTGTTTAAGAAATGTACCTTTAAGAAATGGGTGTTTTAGGCTGTTTGCTGCAGGGTGTGTTTTAGTTTCATTTTCAGAGCTGGATAGCTGCAGTCACAGCCAGAAGGTGTATTAGAGTCTCTCTCTGTAATCTAAAAACTGTAAATCGATCCTTTGGTGATTCAAAACTAATAACTGTTCTCAATGACGAATGTGATATAAAATAGTTACTTTAGAGATACTAGTTAATGTAATGTAGAAATAAGCCACTTTGATTCTGGCAGTTAGGGACAAAGGGGTTTGAGACCGCATGGAAAAAGCAGGAAGAGGTGTGTCTATGAGAGTGATGCTGCATTGATAGGGGCCAGAGAAAGGGATTGGAAGTGAGCCAATCAGAATAGATCGAACAGGTCAGGAGGGACATAGGCTGACCTATGTCCGTCGAGTATGTGAAACTTGATACCATTTGAATTGATTTGCAGAGATCCCTTTGTTTCTTTGTTCATTCGCTTTCTGGGATATAGGAAACTGGATGTCTCTTATATTTCTATGAAATGAATCAAGCTTGCAAGCTAAATAAATAACTTCTTTTTACGTGCGAATCCATCTCAACTTTTATTGAGGCCAGACTGACAGAGAAAGAAATTTGGGGATCTACATCAGTAGACTTTAATCTGATGTGCTTCAAAGTCTTACGGATGTTAAAAGGACAGCTTAAGGATTACTTAGTGTTGTATTCTTTGGGTTTGTATTTGAATTAATGGTTGCTAAGATGTTCACTGTATGTTTTAAAAAGATTATCTTGAGTTCATAGAATAAACATTGTTTTGCTTTAAAAAATACTTTTCCATTTCTGCTGTGCCACACCTGTAGAGTGGGCCGTGTGCTCCCCCTACCACAATCTATTAAAAGTTGTGGGTCAGGTGAACTCCATAATACACTTTGGGGTTCTCTAAACCCTGGCCCATAACACTTTCAATACCATTATGCTTTCAACTGTCCAACATGTTGTAATAGAGTGTTTGAAGCGGCACATGACACGGAAGAGTCAGAAGAGGAAAAAGATAGTGACCAGAAGAAGGCATTGTCCTACTAACAAGCAGTTTTACGCCGATAATGAGGGTATTGGTTGCAGAATCCTTCAATTGTGCTGTATTGGACAGTGGCTGCACATCTACTGTGTGTGGAATTGACTGGTTAAAATGTTACCTGGACTCCTTGAATGCTGAAAATCGTATCAAGGTTAAGGAATTTGAAAGTTCCACAAGTTTCAGGTTTGGGATGATAAAACTCTGAAGTCGCTGAAAAGAGTGGTGATCCCTTGCAATATTGCCGGAGTGAATCATTTCATTAGCACGGATGTTGTATCAAGTGAAATACCTTTGCTTCTGAGCAGACTGTCGATGAAGAAAGTACACATGAAACTGGATATGGAACAGGATAAGGCAACAGTTTTTGGAAAGACGGTGGACTTACAATTTACACAGTCGGGACACTATTGTATTCCATTACTGACAAATAATATTTCAAGTACAGTTGTTAAGGATGTGTTAATGGCAGTTGAAAATGGGACTTATGCGATAAAACCTTGTTGTATTAAAACTGCAGAGGCAATTTGCGCATCCGTCTCCTCGGAGGCTGAAAAATTCATTAAAGGATGCAGGGGTAAGGGATGAAGGCTATACTAAGCTAATAGAACCGGTTAGTGATCGCTGTGAAATTTGTAGGAAGTACAGAAGGTCACCAGCACGACCGATAGTAACCCTACCTTTGGCCAGGGATTTTAACGACATTGTGGCCATGGACCTTAAGATCTGAGATAAAGTCAATAATGTATTTATTTTGCATTTTGTAGATTTAGCAACCAGATTTAGTCAATCAACGATTGTACGAAGTAAAGGAAAGAGAGTAATTCTGGATCTAATCATGGAAAAATGGATAGGGACAGGAATGGGACCACCGGCAAAATTCCTTATCGACAATGGTGGAGAATTTGCTAATGTGAATATCACAGTTCTGAATACGGCTGCAGAAAGCCCATTTAGTAATGATGTGTGTGAAAGAAACCATGCGGTAATAGATGACATGCTCTGGAAAGTTTTGGCAGATAGACCAAACTGCCAGCTAAATTCAGCTTTAGCATGGGCGGACATGCAAAGAATTCATTGCAGGTGGTTGGGGGGGCTATTGTCCCTATCAATTAGTGTTTGGTAGAAATCTTAAAATTCCATCCATTTTGGATGGCCAGCCTCCAGCTTGGGAAGGGGCTACAATTAGCTCTGCCTTTGCTGAGCATTTAAATGCATTACATAGCAGTACATAGAACATAGACCATTACAGCGCAGTACAGGCCCTTCGGCCCTCGATGTTGCGCTGACCTGTGAAACCACTCTAAAGCCCATCTACACTATAGAACATAGAACATTACAGTTCAGTACAGGCCAGTAGAAAAGGTTTTTGGAAATAGAAGTCGCTGAAAGAATTCGCAGAGCTTTGAGGCATAATGTACGGCCATAAAATACCGTTTTTCAGCAAGGAAACATAGTATACTATGAGAGAGACAATTTTAATGAATGGAAAGGCCCAGGGAAGATCATAGGCATAGATGGCAAAATAATTATTTTGCAACATAACCAAACTGTTAGGGTACATTCATCAAGGATAATGGGTACAGATTACAATTTTCAAATTTAGACAGAGCAGACAGACATGACGAGGAACCTGGGTCATCTGGTACGCACGTGTTACAGAACTATGAGGACCAGTTAACTGATATAGACAGGGTTTCTGCAGAGGAACACAACACTTCTGATGATTTAGAACAGGCCATTTTTCCAAAAGGACAACTGCCAAATGTTGGTACAAAAGTGACATACTTGCCTGAAGGGTCTAGTCAATGGCAGGATGCAATTGTTATTAGTAGAACAGGGAAGACCACTGGAAAGTATAAACATTGGTTGAATGTACAGCATTCGGGGGAGGGAGTCAAGACAATGGATTAGGAACACGAAGTTCAAAAATAGAGGGCACAGATACGCAGTGCCAGTTCAGATAGTACATCGGATAGTGAACAGGTCCGCAGGAAAAGGTCGAGAACTATTGAAAGGACATCCCACAGCAGAAGGGAAAGATCAAGCAGTAGCAGTACAGAACGAGATACCAGGCGGGAGAGGGGACGTAGTTTATCAAGGTCTCGGAATATGAGTAAGACTACAAATACTAATAGGAATAGAAACCCACATGCACGTGAGATTTTGGTGGCTTCCAATAAGTTAGATGAAAAAGTTATCAAAGGTGCCAAACAGCAAGAACTGCATAGTTGGAGTGAATTTGGGGTATACACGGAAGTACCGGATAGGGGACAAAGAGCTCTATCCCACGGATGGATTTGCACAGAAAAGGTTCTTCTGGATGGAACTTATAAGGCAAAGGCTAGGCTTGTGGTTAGGGGATTTGAAGAAAACTTCGAAGATCAGGATTTAAGGGTAGATTCACCTACAGCAGGAAAGGTTATTTTAAAGATCTTCTTGGCTCTATTAGCCACAAAGGCATGGGAATGCAAATCTACAGATATAAAAGCTGCCTTTTTGCAGGGGCATCAGCTCCAGAGAGACATTTTTCTCCGTCCTCCTAAAGAGACAGTTAACACAGTAGGGGTACACTGGAAGTTGAACAAATGTGTACATTGATTAAATGATGCATCTAGAGTCTGGTATTTTTCGGTAAGGTCAGTTTTGTTAAAGTTAGGCTATTGCCAGTTGAAAGCAGATCCGGCAATGTTTTACTGGCACTATAAGGGAAATCTTTCTGGCATCTTTATGATGCATGTCGATGATTTTTTGTGGGACGGGACTAGTGATTTTGAAGCTATTGTAATCTCTGGTTTGAGGAAAGAATTCAGGGTTGGAAGTCAGGCTTCCGCTGCATTTAAATATATTGGACTGGAAATCGGACAGACTAAGTTAGGGGCAACTTTACGTCAGCAATCTTATTTGGAAAGCATCAGCCCAATAGCAATTAGTCATGGCCGGGTTTCACAAAAAGACGCAATGGTTTCAAAGATGGAAAAAGATCAACTGCGAAGTTTAATTGAGCAACTAAATTGGTTAGGAAGAAGGACTAGACCAGACGTGCGTTTTGATGTCTTAGAGTTGAGTACAAAAATGAATGATCCCAACGTGGAAGACATAATAAGAGCAAATAAAGCGTTGGTCAAACTAAAAATGCAGGAGTGTGTTTTGAGGTTCCCAGTTTTAGGTGACCATAGGCACTTGAAACTTATAGTTTATAGCGATGCGTCCTATACAAACGTATGTGATGGGGTTTCAAGAACAGGAGGTTTTATAATTTTCCTTTTGGGGAACAATGGTAAATGTTGCCCTCTTGTATGGGAAACAAAGAAAATAAGGAGAGTGTTCAAAAGCACTTTGGCTGCTGAGACGTTAAGCCTTGTAGAGGCGGTGGATATGGCCTTTTAATATCTCCGATATTGACAGAAATTTTGGGATTAGGGGATTTGGGTAATATACCTATTGAATGTCACATTGACAATAAATCCCTGTGGGAAAATGTGCACTCTACAAAAAGTGTCAATGAAAAAAGGTTAAGGATAGACATCGCAAGTTTGAAGCAAATGTTGGACAGAGGGGAAATAGCAAAAATTAAATGGGTTGACAATAGCTATCAATTGTCAGACTGTTTTACAAAAAGAGGGGCTATCTCACAGAAACTTTTGGATATTGTTAATGAAGGTCGCCTGTTTCTGTGACTGTTTTTTTTCTTCCAAAAATGAAAAAAAAGAAGGGGGGAAATTTCGTGTGTGTTTCTGAGTTTCTTGTAATTTTGTTTTAATTATTTTTTTCTCCCAAGGAAGGGGAGACTGTTAAGTAATGGGTTAAGAGACATTCCAATTACTCGCCAAGCTAGTGAAGTTCAGCTTACGAAGCCGCACCCAATTCCATGCCAATAGGACCCCCCCAGATAGTGTAAGCTAGTCCCAGCACAACAAAAAGGCAGCCCCTTCAGCGGCACGGTGAAGCAGTGGTTAGCACAGCTGCCTGCGGCGCTGAGGACCCGGGTTCGAATTCCGGTCCTGGGTCACTGTCTGTGTGGAGTTTGCACAATCTCCCTGTGTCTGCGTGGCTTTCACCCCCACAACCCAAAGATAGGTGGATTGGCCACGCTAAATTGCCCCTTAATTGGAAAAAAAATAATTGGGTACTCTAAATTAAAAACAAAAAGGCAGCCCCTTCAATTCATCTCCCCCCCTTCAAGACGCCCCTTCAAAATACTCACTCTTCCCAATATTCAACTTATACCCCAAAAATGAGCCGCACCTCTCTAAATATCCCCATAATATCACCCATCACTGCCTCCAGGACCCTTACATACAGCAACAGATCGTTGGCATACAAAGACACCCTATGATCTATTTCCTCCTCACAATCCCTCTCCACTTGTTCGAGGCCCTCATGGCAATTGCGAATCGCCCAATCCCGTACAACAACAGAGCCATAGGACAACCCTGCCTCGTCCCTCTGTACAACCTAAAGGACCCTGATCTCATGGTGTTAGTTCGCACACTTGCAGACGATGCCTCATATAACAGCCGCACCCACAAACCCTGGACTTAATCCAAACTTCTCCAGAACCATAAACAGGTATCTCCATTCAACCCTGTCGAAGGCCTTTTCTGCATTCAAAGAAACAATTATCTCTGGCTCTGACCCCACCGCCAGTGCAAGAACCACATTGAGTAACCGGCTCACATTAGACGACAGTTTCACAAAGCGCATCTGATCTTCCCCCACAACTTCCATGAGACATGGCTCCAAACTTAATGCCAAAACCTTAGCTAGAAGTTTTGCATCCACATTAAGCAGAGAAATCGGCCGATACAACCCACATTCCTGGGGTCCTTATTCTTCTTTCGGAGGAGGAAAATAGAAGCCTGTCTCAGTGTCTCCCGAAATGAAACTCGTGTCAATGAATCATTAAACATCCCCAACACCAATGGGACCAACTGGTCCATAAACGTCTTATAAATTCTACTGGGAATGCATCTGGCCCCGGTGCCTTCCCAGCCTGCATCTTCCCCAAAGCTGTGCACGCCTCCCCCAACCCCAATGGTGCCTCCAAATCCTCCTGCAACTCCTCCGCTACCTGAGGAAATGCCAACTCCTCCAAAAACCTTAAGATCCCCTGCTCGTCCTCCTGTTATTCCGACTTATAAAGCCCCTTATAGAAGGACCGGAACATCCTATTGACCTTTTCTGGGGCAGACAATCTCTCTAGCAGCTTCTTGCTGCCTTAACTGATGGGCAAAAAGGCTACTGGCCTTCTCCCCCTCGTACACCACCCCCTTTACCTGCTGCAGGTGACGCACCACCTGGCTTGTGGACAACAGGTCAGACTACATTCATAGCTTCTTCCTGCGTGCCCAAAGCTCTGGTGTAGGATCACTCACATGTTCCCTATCCACAACCAAACTCTCATCCCACAATGTGGAGGACGACACTGTCCCATCCTCATTCCATGCCATATAGTCCCATATGGTCCAAGAAATCTAAGCACAAAACCTGAGGTCAGCCAGCAGACCCACATCCAACCCCCACCCCTTACACTCTGCTGGATCCGCCTCTAGCTTCAAATCCACCCAATATGGCGCATGGTCCGAAATGACCACCACCTAACACGCAGCACTTTTTACCCCAGGGAGCAAAGTCGCACCCAGAACAAAGAAGTCAATCCTTGAGCATAGCTTGTGTATCGGCAAAAACTCCAAACCGCCACAGAACCACCCCTCCCATCTCCTCCATAAATGCAGCCCAGTTTACCCTGCTTTGCACAGCCTCCTCCACGCACAGGCACATGCACCTGTCCTTTTCTCTTGACAGTCATGGAGCCAGCTAATGATATTGCTCTGAGGTTAAAGAGGGTGCACAACCTGGCATAAATGTAGTCCCTTCCCTTCAAAGCTTTTCATTTTGCCTCCTCCTGCCCTTTGCTGGAGGCACAGTTCCATTGTTGTAATTCCTTTCTCAGTGCTGTGGTGATCTTTGTGAGGGGTTTCCAGGTGGAAGGTGTGATCACAAAATCACACAAAGCTCTTTTGAAGAATTAAACTAATTTTCTTAACACTACTATATTTGAGTTTGACACATATTCTAAATAGCAAACATACATGTAGGAATTCAACTACACTCACTAACACTATCTCTATCTACTAACTATAACTCTTTTATCTTAACTAGCTCTGCAATATACTATGAATCTTGTCTTCTTCAGCTCCAATCTAATCTCCTCCCTGAAGCCCAAGAGCCAGTGCAATTTATAGTACTGTCCCTGAACTAGCTCTAGTGGCTAGGCTTAACATAACATTAACTGTTCACATGCTGTACATTTGTATAATGTCACAAGTACCTCACCCCAATGGCCATTGTAAATCTTGAGGCATATTTAGTTTAAAGCATGGAACAGCCCTTTCGTCCAGCTCAATCAATATATATATTTTTAAATTTAAAGTACCCAATTCTTTCTTCTTTCAAATAAGGGGCAATTTAGCGTGACCAATCCACCTAGCCTGCACATCTTTGGGTTGTGGAGGTGAGACCCACGCAAACATGGGGAGAATGTGCAAACTGCACATGGACAGTGACCCGGGGCGGGATCAAACCCGGGTCTTGGGCGCCGTGGCAGCAGTGCTAACCACTATGCCACTGTGCTGGCCTAAACTCAATCAATGTAATCGTCTTATCAATTATATAGCTATTATTTATTACTATCCAATAATATTCTTTTGGCCTCATGTGCTCCTTGTGATCGGGAGTTCCACATTCTCACCAATCCCTAGGTATAGAAGTATTTCCTGAATTCCCTATTGGATTTATTAATGGCTGTCTTACATTCACGGTAGGAAACCAGAAAATGCTGGAAAAACTCAACAGGCCTGATAGCATCTATGGAGAAAGAAACAGAGTTAATATTTTGAGCCTGTATGACTCTTTTTCAGCTCTGTGCATCCTTCTCAGTCTGTGCAACACCTGACATGAAAAATAAATTTAGAGTACCCAATTATTTTTTTCCAATTAAGGGGCAATTTAGCATGGCCAATCCACCTAGCCTGCACATCTTTGGGTTGTGGGGGTGAAACCCACGCAGATACGGGGAGAATGTGCAAACTCCACACGGACAGTGACACAGGTCCGGGATTCAAATCTTGGTCCTCGGCGCTGTAGTCCCAGTGGTAACCACTGCGCCACTGTGCTGCCCTCCCTCTGACATGGTTGACCGTACCATCCTCCTGTAGCACCTCACAACTATTGTCCAGCTGGTGGGGAGGTTCTCCCATGGTTCCATTCTTATTTACCTTATCAGAGACAGAGAATCACCTGCGATGGCTTCTCTTCTCATTCCTGCACTGTCACCACTGATGTCCCCAAGGGTCTATCCATGGTCCCATCGTACTTTTCATCGACCAACAACACCATCAAAAGCATGTTTGGTTCCACAAGTACATTGACTTTTTAAATTCATTCATGGGATGTGGGTGTTTCTGGCTGGACCAGCATTCATTGCCCATCCCTAATTTTCCTTGAACTGAGTGGCTTGCTGGGCCATTTCAGAGGGAATTGTTGCAGATCTGGAGTCACATGTAGACCAGGCCAGGTAAGGATGGCAGGTTTCCTTCCCTAAAGGGCATCAGTGAACCAGATGGATTTTTAGGACAATCGGCAATGTTTTTATAGTCATCTTTATACTTTTAGCGAATTCAAATTTCACTGCCTGCCATGGTGGGATTTGAACCCAGATCCGCAGAGCATTACCTGGGTCTCTGGATTACTAGTCCAGTACCACTGCACCATCGTCTCCCTATTAGTCACCCAGCTTTACATTACCACCACCCCTCTTGACCCCTCCACTGCCTATGTTGTCATACATCTTGTCTGACATCCAGTATTGGCTGAGCAGAAATGTCTTCCAACGAAACATTGGGAAGACTGAAACCATTATCATTGATCCACACCACAAACTCCTTTCCGCCAGCAGCTCCATCCCTCTTCCTGACGCTTGGCAGAGGCCGAACCAAACTCTCCGCAGACGTGATGTTGTTTTTAACTCGAGATGAGTCTCTGACCACATTTCCACAGCATTGTGCGGGCCACCTATTTCCATCCAGGTAGCATTGCCTGATTCCTGCCCTGCCTCAGCTGATCCATGTTCCCTCCCAGTTAAGGCATGCTTTGATCTTAAAACGTTTACGCCACACCTCACCCTCCCCACTCCGCTGAAGCCTCAATTCACTTTAAAGAAGTCGATAACTGGCTTCCACCTCAGGGTGAACCCTTCTTTCACTCCACGTATGGCGAACTTGACTTTTTAGGTACAAGGATTCTCTCAGGTCAGTCACCCATACCCTCGCCTTTGGCGGCTCCGAGTCCCGCCAACTCAACAGAATCCATCTCCGAGTTATCAGGGAGGCAAAGGCCAAGACATCGGCCTCTCTCCCCACCTGAACTCCCAGGTCTTCTGACACTCCGAATATCGCCACCTCCAGACACGGAGCCAACCTACGGCCAGAATTTTGGACATTACATTCAAGAACCCCTTCCAAAACCCCCTTAACCTCGGACATGCCCAAAACATGTGCACTAAATTCGATGCCCCGCCCCTCCCCGCCCCATGCACACCCATCCTCCACCCCCGAAAAGAACCGGCTCAACCTCAAGACCGTCATGTGGGCTCTGTGCACCACCGGTAGCACAGTGGTTAGCACTGTTGTTTCACAGCGCCAGGGTCCCAGGTTTGATTCTCGGCTTGGGTCACTGTCTGTGCGGAGTCTGCACATTCTTTCTGTGTCTGCGTGGATTGCCTCCGGGTGCTCTGGTTCCCTCCCACAAGTCCCGAAAGATGTACTGTTAGGTGAATTGGACGTTCTGAATTCTCCCTTAGTGTACCCGAACAGGCACTGGAATGTAGCGACTAGGAGCTTTTCACAGTAACTTCATTGCAGTGTTAATGTAAGCCTACTTCTGACAATAAGGATTATTATTATTATTAAATTGGATGAGGCTTAACCTCGCACATGACGAGGAAGCATTCACCCTCCGCAGGGCTTCGCTCAACACCCTGGCCCCAACTCCGTCCCCAATTTGTCCTCCCACTTGTGTGTGACCTCTTCCACAGGAGCGCCCTCCATATCCATCAGCTCTCCATATATATCCGCCTCTCTCCCTCTCAATGTCATGGTCGGACAACAGCATGTCTTGCGGCACTTGAGGTGGCAGTTCCGGAAAGGAGCTGAAAATCCCTCATCTGCAGGTACTTAAACCTATTTCCCTTAAGCGACTGATATGTCTTTTCAGTCTCCTCCAGGCCTGCAAACTTTCCTCCCACAAACAAATCCATGAAGTACTCTATCCCCCACCTGCTGCCATCTGGTGAACCTTGTGTCCAGCCTTGCCGGCGCAAACCTATGGTTGTCACATATTGGCGCCCACAGAGACATGCCTTCCAGTCTGAAGTGTTGCCTACACTAGTACCAGACCTTCAACGCTGATACCATCACCGAGGTCACGGAGTGCTGAACCGGCGAGAATGGCATGGGTGCCAAAAACAGTGCCCTCAAACTGACCCCCTTACACAACACCTCCAAACTGACCCCTCCTCCCGGCCCAATTCCTAACCACTGCAATGTTTTCTGCCCAGTAATAATTCAACAGGCTCCGGAAAGCCAGCTCATCCCCACCCCCCGCCAATCCCTCTCCAGAAACACCCTCCTCACCCCTGTGGCCTCCCCCGCCCACACGATCCTCAAAATCATCCCATTCACCTTTCTAAAAAAAGGACTTAGGGACAAAGATGGGGAGGTTCTGAAGTACTTCGAACTGATCTTTTTTGTCCGGTCACGAGTCTTCTGCGCCTTATGCAACAGCCGAACGCAATCCACAAACCCCTGCACAAATCGACCCAACACCTCCAACAGATAGGCTCATTCAACCCGGTCAAATGCCTTCTCCGCGTCCATTGCCACCACCACTTGCACTTCCTGCCCTTCCGAGGGCATCATAATAATGTTGAGCAGCCTGCTTACAATCGCCGACAGCTGTTGCCCCTTCACGAACCCCATCTGGTCCTCTCCTATCACCCCTGGTACACAATCCTCTATCCGTGACTCCTCCATCTTTGCCAACAACTTTGCATCCACATTTAATAGTGAAATTGGATAATGTGACCCACACTGCTCTGGGTCTTTGTCCAAATTTAAAATCACTGTTATGGACCCCTGCAACAACGTGGGGGAAGTTCTCCCCTTGCCATTGACTCATTATACATCCCAACAAGCAGTGGCCCCAGCTCCGACCCAAACACCTTATAAAGCTCAACTGGAAACCCACCTGGATGCGGTGCCTTCCCCGCCTGCATCGGCTGCACCCCGTCCACCACCTCCTCCAGCCCAATGGGGGCCCCAATGCCTGCACCTTCTCCTCTTCCACTCTTGGGAACTCTAATCCATCCAAGAGCAGCTTCATACCCTCCTCCCCGGTCAGTGGCTCTGATTGATGCAGCCTTTGATAGTAGGCCTCAAAGACCCAATTGACCCCCTCTGGCTCCAACACCACTGTGTCTCTCTCATCCCTTACCCCTCCAATCTCTCTCGCCGCCGCATGCTTCCTCAGCTTGTGCGCCAACACCGGATCGCTTTTTCCCCAAACGCACTGACTGCCGCTCATGCTCTCCCCAGTTGCCCTGCTGCCTTCCCTGTGGACAATAGCCCAAACTCCATCTGCAGCCCTGTCTCTCCTGTCTCTCCTTTAGCAACACATCCTCCAGCACCACTGAATATCTCCGGTACACACTCAGGATGTCCTCAACTAACCTCAGCCTTTCCTCCCTGCCATGATATGCAGACATGCAGATAATGATATACAGACAGGCACAGACAGGCAGCTAATGAACACAGAGAACAGGACATGACCAATGAGCAGGCAGGACACTCAGGGGTGGTATCTCACTATAAAAGGCACGAGGCACTCACACTCTGCCTCGTTCCACTGATCATATAGATCATAGAATTTACAGTGCAGAAGGAGGCCATTCGGCCCATTGAGTCTGCACCGGCTCTTGGAAAGAGCACCCTACCCAAGGTCAACACCTCCACCCTATCCCCATAACCCAGTAACCTCACCCAACACTAAGGACAATTTAGCATGGCCAATCCACCTAACCCGCACATCTTTGGACTGTGGGAGGAAACCGGAGCACCCGGAGGAAACCCACGCACACACGGGGAGAACGTGCAGACTCCGCACAGACAGTGACCCAAGCCGGGAATCGAACCTGGGACCCTGGAGCTGTGAAGCAATTGTGCTAACCACTATGCTACCATGCTGCCCACCTGCTGTAGATGAACATCTGCAGAGTGAGTCAGGGTGTATTTACAGTATCACACTTCCAGCACGTGGCTAAGAGCTAGTCTGGTTCAGTCAGACAGAGTAACCACACTTAGGTTAGCAGAGAGTCGAACTCATAGAGAACTGTGCTAACTGTGCTACTGGTTCAATAAATCAGATTGAACTAACTTCAAGGTCTGGAGTATCTTTTGGTTAAAGCTGCATCCAGTTGCAGCCTGTGTTATCCCAGAGTACATAACACATCACTCCCGTTCCACTCTCCCCCTATGTGCCCAAATCGAAATAAATTCTCCCCTTACTACCGCCTTCAATGCCTCCCACTACATGGGTGCCATGAACCTCCCTGTATTATTCAGCTCCACATAGTTTTGAATGGCCACTCTCACAGACTCCCTTGCCCGCCAGCAATCCTACATTGCGGCTGCAGACACCCCCCCTGCACCACCCGCAGATCCACCCAGTGCGGCACATGGTCAGAAACCACGATCGGCAAATACTTCGAACCAGCCACCCGCCAACAGCGCCTATCCAGTACAAAGGAATCTATCTCGGAGTACACCCAGTGCACATGTGAAAACTATGAAAACTCCTTCGCTCTCGGCCTCCTAAACCTCCAAGGATCCGCCCCTTCCATACATTCCATAAACCCCATCAACTCTTTCACCATAACTTAAACATCAGGGACCTAGGGCACGACCGATCTAACCTAGGATCCAGAACCAGATTGAAATCTCCCCCCATAATCAGCCATTCCTCAGCCTCATCTGATCTCCCAGCTTCAGGTGTGTCTCCTGGTGAAACATGCCGTCCATCTTCAAACCCCTTAAGTGTGTGAAAACATGCAACCGTTTAACCGGACCATTCAGCCCTCGCATATTCCATGTAATCAACCAGGGCGCGGGGCTCCCCGCTCCCCTTCCTTGCAGGCCAGTCATATTGTGTTTGCCCAGCTCCCTACCCGGTCAGTGCCCTGCACTTCTCCGGGCCCTCCCCAAGATATCTGCCGCCATCCCTCCTTTCTCAACTGCGTCACACCAACATTTCCCATAAATAAACCAAGCCCCCACCTCCGTCCTCCTGTCGACCCCCTACTTCATTCCTGTTAACTAGCCAACCAGCTAGAATGGTCCCCGATCCGGGGCCTCCATCTACCCGCCTTCCCCAAATCTACCCTTCACTTCCCACACCCCGAAATCAAAACTTAAAAGAAATCACACTCACCCTCTCCATTCCCATTCTCCTTGAATTCACCAATCCGCCATCCTGTGAATCCACATTCCCCACATTGAACATCTCCACAGTTCAGTGCCCTCACACTCCTCCCAGTCCATGGTCTCTCATAAACACCCTCGCCTCCTCTGGCGTATCAAAATAAAACTACCGATTCTGATGTGTGACCCACAGACGAGCAGGATACAGCACCCAAAACTTCACCCCCTCCCTGTAGAAGGCAGCCGTGATCCAGTTGTAACCACCAGGGTCAGCTCTGCACCCAGGTCCTGGTATATTCTCAGCTCGCTCCCCTCCCAGGTGCACTTCTCCGTCTGCCTCGCCCATTTCATGATTTTCTCCTTATCGGGAAAACGATGCAGCCTCATCACCATCAATCTTGGCAGCTTGCCCATCTTTGGCCTCCTCCTTAGTGCCCTATGCGCCCTATCCACCTCGAGAGGACAGTCAAACCCCCCCCCCCCCATCAGCCTCTCCAGCATATTGGCCACATATTTAGCGGCCTGCACTCCTTTGACCCCCTCAGGCATCCCTACGATCCGTAGATTCTGGCTCCTGGAGCGAATACCGAGGTCCTCCAATGTCTCCCTCAACCTCTTGTGACTACCTACCACCAGCCTTCCCCACCTCCAGCAAGGCCAGCCAGTCCCCATGCTCCCCACATCGACTCCTCCACCTTCTGGAGTGCCAGGCCCTGCGGCTCCAGCCTCTGCTCCACTCTCTCGATAGCCGCCCTAATGGCTCCACCACCTTAGCCAAGTCCTCTGAGGACTCCTTCCTCTGCTGCTGGAACTTATTGTTCAAAATGTTCACAAGCTACTCTGTAGATAACTGGGTGGGCAATGATACCCCAGCGCCCGCCATCTTCTGTGTCGCACATCGAGAATTCTCGCGGTCAAGCTGCTGCCTCTTATTTGTTAAACTCCCCGTCTGGTAAGCCATAAACCGGCCCCACCAGAGGAGTATTGCAATCCTTCGGTGCTGATACACCGTTCACCAACAAATACCCCTCAAATCGGGCAGGGAAGGTCCAACAAATCCCACTTGGAGTGGGAGCCACCAAATGTGCGACCATGGCCACCACCAGAAGTCTTAGAAAATACAGTGCAGAAGGAGGCCATTCGGCCCATCGAGTCTGCACCAACCCACGTAAGCCCTCACTTCCACCCTATCCCCATAACCCAATAAGCCCTCCTGACCTTTTTGGAGACGAAGGGCAATTTAGCATGACCAATCCACCTAACCTGCACGTCTTTGGGCTGTGGGAGGAAACCGGAGCACCCGGAGGAAACTCACACAGACACGAGGAGAAGGTGCAGACTCCGCACAGATATAAGTCTTAATACTCTCATAAAGCTTTACAAATCCCTCCAAGGCCTAACCCCTCCAAATCTCTGTAACCTCCTCCAGCACCACATCCCTCTGAGATATCTGCACTCTTTTGGCCCCTCGTGGAACCTTGATTTTAATCACTACGCCATTGGCAGCTGTACTTTCAGCTGCCCAGGTCCTGAGCTCTGGTATTCCCTTTGCAAACCTCCCTATCTCTCTATCTTCCTCTCTTTATTTAAAATGTTCCTCAAAGCCTACCTCTTTGACCAAGCTTTTGGCAACTGTCCTAATGTTGCCTTATGTGGCACAGTGTCAGATTGTCTGACAACACTCCTGTAAAGTGCCTTGGGACGTGTTACCACGTTAAAGGTGCTATATAAATTCAAGTTGTTGTTGTAAAGAAGAGAGCCCCAACCTATTCAGTTTTCTCAAATGATTTCTCCTGTCAGTCTTGGTATCAACCTTGTGAACCTTTCTTGAACCTGCTCCAGTGCCTCTATTCTTTTCATAATATAGAGACCAGAGTTGTGCACAGCACTGGCGTGTGTGCTTTGATCAACGTTCTGTACATGTTAGGATAAACTCTCTGCTTTTCAATTCTATCCCTTCAGAAATGGGCCCCAGTGCTTGGTTTGCTTATTTTATGGCCATATTAAACAATGTTGCTATTTTTAGTGATTTGTGCACTTGTACCTCAGCACTCCAATCCATGAGACTAGACAGTGACTAGCTCATTTCATCATTTCAAAGATTCAAAGGCGAGCTTGAATCAATCCTCACTCGCATTTCACACACAACTCAAACACGTGTTCCCCGGCAGGGGTTAACTGTGTATTGACCCCACCCACCATGGCTAACTTCTGTTCCTCTTGTAGCACAAGGGCTTTGAAACTAGTTTCTTAGAGGCTCAATAGAGCCTTCCGTTTGCTATCTCATCTGAAAGGCAGAAGGATATAAAAACTATGGAAAAGGCGCAGTGTGAATTTACAGATTGCTGTCAGGAATTAGGGGTTACAGTTCTGGAGAAGGGGCCATGAAAAGTTAGCAAAGGTTTCCTTGGCTCATTACTTGTAGCAGAATTTTAAACATGTTCCTTGTTGCTTTGGTTTATAATTTGTAACAAATAACTTCCATGTTAAATGTTTGCAAAGGCTTTCTAGGGGCCCCTGCTGGTGGCAGGATGTAGTGCATACATTCCAATTCTGAGAGCCACCTTCCAAATCCACAGCCTCTACCGACAAATGACACATTTGCAGCAGGCACATGGGAACACCACCACCTCGAGTTCTCCCACCAAACCACACAATTTCCCGACTTGGACAGATAGCAGTTCTTCCTTCATTGTAGCACAAGTGGATAGCACTGTGGCTTCACAGCGTGAGGGTCCAAGGTTCAATTCCCCGCTGGGTCACTGTCTGTGCGGAGCCTGCACGTTCTCCCCGTGTCTGCGTGGGTTATCCGGGTGCTCCGGTTTCCTCCCACAGTACAAAGACGTGCAGGTTAGGTGGATTGGCCATGATAAATTGCACTTAGTGACCAAAATGGTTAGGAGGGGTTATTGGGTTACGGGGATAGGGTGGAAGTGAGGGCTTAAGTGGGTCGGTGCAGACTTGATGGGCCGAATGCCATCCTTCTGCATTGTATGTTCTATGTTACTGTGTCAAAATCATTGGGAATTCCTCGCTAACAATACTATGGGAGTACCTTCACCACATGGACACCAGCGGTTCAAGAAAGCTCAGTACCATCTTCTCAAGGACAACGAAGGATAGACCATAAATGCTGGCTTTACCATCAGTGCTCACATCCCAAAGAATGACTAAAAATAAAATATGCTGCCCTGTACTTTCAATATCACGTAAAGTAGCAATGTTCTGAACTCAATCCAGGGGGACACTCTGGAGTAGGCGAATATACCCTTCTATTTATCGTTTCAGTGGCTGGACAATACATTTCACCTGTTCTGAGATGGTCCTTATTATTTGGACTCTAGGTGTGGTTTCTTGGTTCCTTGACAGATTGTAGTCATACTTAGATATCTGCTTAACACTGCTTTACTAATCCTATATGTCAGTGGGTTACTTTTTGCTGATGACTGCACTTTCCTGTCCCACAGTCAGTCTTTTTTTTGGAAATCTTTTTATTGGCTTTTCTCTTATTTATAAACAGTTGTCGTGCGTATACGTTACATTTTTTTTGCCCACGCTTATTTACTTCATTGTACAGAGAGGTTTAATTTGTCCTTCATTTAACTAACTCTATGTATATTTCGTTGCCCTTGGAGCGGCCTATAATTCCCCCCTTCCCCCTTCCCCTCCCCCTCTTCATCCCCCCCTTTGGCTTCAGCACCCTTCCTCTTCTCTTGTGGTTCCCCCACCTTCCATCCGCCTCCAACGCCTCCCCCCCCCCCCCCCCCCCCCCCCGTGGGTTGCGCAGCCCTTTGGTTCCTCATTATCTTGTATTTTTTTTGTTCATAGCTCACTCCACGTTGCAGGCCTCAAACAGGTTTTGGAACAGGCCATCAAACTGCCCCCAAGTGTCCAGAACGCCTTCCTCTGACCCTCGAAACCCTTGAATGGCGTACTTAATCTTCTCCAGGTGGAGAAATTCTGAGAGGTCAGCGAGCCAGTCTGCAGCTTTGGATGGTGCTGCCGATCGCCAGCCGAGCAGGGTTCTCCGGCGGGTGATTAGGGAAGCGAAAGCAAGGGCGCGGCCCCCTTCCCCATGTGTAACTCTGGCTGCTCTGATACCCTGAAGTTGGCCACTATTGGGCATGGCTTCACCTTCACCCCCACAACCTTGGACATTGCCTCGGAGAAGGCTGTCCAGAACCCAGCAAGTTTGGGGCAAGCCCAAAACATGTGGATGTGGTTGGCCGGGTCCCTCTGGTACCGTTCACGTTTGTCCTCCACCTCCGGGAAGAACCTGCTCATTGGGGTTCTGGTCAGGTGCGCTCTGTGCACCACTTTGAGCTGCATTAGGCTTAGCCTTGCGCAGGAGGAGGTGGAGTTCGCCCTGCTCAGTGCTTCGCTCCAGAGTCCCCATCCTACCTCTGTCCCCAGTTCGTCCTCCCATTTTTCTCTGGTCCGTCCAGGGGAGTCCGGGCTCTGTCCAGTAGCTGTCCGTATATTTTCCCACATAGCCACCCCCCCCTCCCCCCCCCCCCGCCCTTCTCGCTGCTTGTGCCTATCGGGTCCTCTAGTAGTGTGATTTCTGGGGCCCCGGGGTACCCTACTGTCTCTTTGCGGAGGAAGTGTTTTATTTGGAGGTGTCTCAATTCCTGTCCTTTTGCTAGTTTCCACTTCCTTGTCAGTTCACCCAGTGTCGCCAGTCTGCGCCCTACGTAGAACTCCCCGACCGTCAGTGTGCCCCCATTCCGCCTCCACCTTTTGAAGGTGGTATCTAGCGTGGCTGGGAGGAATCTGTGATTCCTGCAAATGGGTACATTTTAGTTATCCCGAAGTGTTGTCTCAGCTGGGTCCACGTTCTCAAAGTGGCCGCTACTGCTGGGCTCGTTGTGTATCTTGTTGAGGAGGATGGGAGTGCTGCTGTAGCCTGGGTCCGGAGGGTCATTCCTTCACAGGATGCCTCCTCCATTTGTACCCAATCTGTGTCAGGTTGGCCCACAGTCAGTCTGCCATGCAATGTACTAACAACACATTTTCCCAAGGTGACAAAACTCTTCAGATTAAAAATCAATGGAAAGAAAATTGAAACCCTGCATCAGCCTGCACACCAAGAAGAATATACAGCGCCATGCCTTGTCATTGAAGGAACTGAACTGAATGCCGTCAAGTAATTGACCTATTTGGGGAGTGCCCTTTTGATGCCACCAATAACACAGAAGCAAACAGCGTAGACAAATGTGTGAGGAACTACCACAGCCTCAGAGCACAGGTCAAACTCACAATGTATGTGGTGAATCACTGTAATAGGAGATGTAAGGTAGGACCTGCACTACAGATTCGCCAGTAGCTCCTACCGGCTGGCTCCGCCCACGGAGAACTGTATAAATATGCATGACCTCCAGTGCCCTGCCATTTCGCCAGCTGCAGCAGGAGGCCACACATCTGACTGTAATAAAGCCACAGTTGTACCCAACTTTAGTCTTTATGCAATTGATCGTTCATCAATTTATTACAGTCAGAATTTCCACAGAATGGATATCAGAATTAAGCCCGATCGCCTGCAGCTGGATCCGCACTTGCCCGACGCCAGGAAAGACTTTACTCACTGGCTAGCATGTTTCGAGGCCTACATCAACGCGGCGGACCCCGCGCCAACGGAGGCTCAGAAGATAAATGTCCTGTACTCCAGACTGAGCTCCAGCGTGTTCCCGTTGATCCAAGATGACACGACTTACACAAAAGCGATGGAGCTCCTCAAAGAACACTACACACAGAAGGCGAACACGCTCTTCGCCAGGCATCTACTCTCCACCCGCTCGCAACTACCTGGTGAGTCCATCGAAGACTTCTGGCGGGCTCTAATTCCACTAGTCCAGGACTGGAACTGTCACCCCGTCACGGCCGCCGAACACGCGAATCTCCTCATGCGCGATGCCTTCGTGATGGGGATTGCGTTGGACTGCATCCGAGAATGATTGCTGGAAGGGGCCACGCTCGAACTGGCGGAGGCGAAAACCTTGGCGCTCTCCATGACGGTCGCATCCCATAATGTACAATCGTACCCCTCCCGCCGCGCTGCCCGCCCTTCTACTCCTTCCTACCCCTCCTGGACCCCGCCGACGATCTCCTCAGCCGGGGCCCTGCCTTCGCAATATGCCTGCACCGCACGTCGATCCATGCACCCCGGGGGTCCCCGCTGCTACTTCTGCGGTCAGCAGAAGCACCCCCGCCAACACTGCCTGGCCCGCACTGCAGTCTGTAAAGCCTGCATTAAAAAGAGTCACTTTGCGGCTGTGTGCCAGGCCCGTGCAGTCGCTGCGATCGCGCCCACTATTGCCCGCTCCCCCACGCCGGACGCACGATGGGAGCTGCCATCTTCTCCTCCCGGTTCCATGTGCGACCAATGGGCGCCGCCATCTTGTCCCGACCCCGCAATGTGCGCACCATGGGCGCCGCCAACTTGTCCCGACCCCGCAATGTGCGCACCATGGGCGCCGCCATCTTGTTCCCCACAGTGTCCCCGGACATCCCGACATCGGAACCGCACCCGCTCACCACCCAAAGCATCCGATGGCTACCCGCAGCTCGCTTCGATGACGCTGGACCAATCTTGCCCGCACAACCTGGCCACCGCATCGACGACGGTTAAAATCAACGGCCGCGAGACCTCGTGCCTGCTGGACTCCAGGAGCACCGAAAGCTTTGTTCACCCAGATACGGTAAGGCGCTGCTCCCTCGCTGTCCACCCTGCCAATCAAAGGATCTCCCTAGCCTCCGGATCCCACTCCGTCCCGATCCGAGGCTTTTGTACAGTCAGCCTCACGGTCCAGGGAGTAGAATTTAGTAACTTCCGCCTCTATGTCCTTCCTAATCTCTGTGCTGCACTCCTGTTGGGCCTGGACTTCCAGTGCAACCTCCAGAGCCTCACCCTCAAATTCGGAGGGCCTTTACCCCCCCCTTACCGTTTGCGGCCTCGCGACCCTCAAGGTTGATCCCCCCTCCCTTTTTGCAAATCTAACTGCGGATTGCAAGCCCGTTGCCACTAGGAGCAGACGGTACAGCACCCAGGACAAGACCTTCATCAGGTCCGTAGTCCAGCGGCTGCTTAAGGAGGGTATTATCGAGGACAGCAACAGCCCCTGGAGAGCCCAAGTGGTAGTGGTTAAAACTGGGGAGAAACACAGAGTGGTCGTGGACTACAGCCAGACCATCAATCGGTACATGCAGCTCGACGCGTACCCCTCCCACGCATATCTGATATGGTCAATCAGATTGCGCAGTACCGGGTCTTCTCAACAATTGACCTGAAAACCGCCTACCACCAGCTCCCCATCCGGAAGTCGGACCGGCCATACACTGCCTTCGAGGTGGACGGTCGCCTCTACCACTTCCTTAGCGTCCCTTTCGGTGTCACAAATGGGGTCTCGGTCTTCCAAAGAGAGATGGACCGAATGGTCGACCAGTACGGTTTGCGGGCCACCTTTCCGTACTTAGATAATGTCACCATCTGCGGCCATGACCAGCAGGACCACGATGCCAACCTCGATAAATTCCTTCGCACTGCCACTCTTCTCAATCTGACCTACAACAAAGAGAAGTGTGTGTTCAGCACGACCCGGTTAGCCATTCTCGGCTATGTCGTTCAAAATGGACTTCTCGGGCCTGACCCCGACCGCATGCGCCCCCTCATGGAACTTCCCCTCCCCCACTGCCCCAAGGCCCTCAAACGCTGCCTGGGGTTCTTCTCATTCTATGCCCAGTGGGTCCCAAACTATGCGGACAAGGCCCGCCCACTCATTCAGTCCACCCAATCCCCCTTGCGGTCGAGGCACAACGTGCTTTCACCCGCATCAGAGCAGACATCGCCAAGGCCGGGATGTGCGCAGTGGACGAGTTACTGCCTTTCCAAGTAGAAAGCGACGCTTCAGACGTCGCCCTTGCCACCACTCTAAACCAGGCAGGCAGACCCGTGGCATTCTTTTCCCGCACCCTTCATGCCTCTGAAATTCGATACTCATCCGTCGAGAAGGAGGCCCAAGCTATCATTGAAGCTGTGCGGCATTGGAGGCATTACCTGGCCGGTAAGAGATTCACTCTCCTTATGGACCAACGGTTGGTAGCCTTCATGTTCAATAACATACAGCGGGGCAAGATCAAAAACTGATAAAATATAGGTGGAATCGAGCTCTCCACCTATAATTACGAGATCTTGTATCGCCCCGGTAAACTTAACGAGCCCCCAGACGCCCTCTCCCGAGGTACATGTGCCAGCGCACAAGTGGACCAACTCCGGGCCCCACACGACAGCTTTTGTCACCCGGGGTCACTCGATTGTACCATCTGGTCAAAGCTCGCAATCTGCCCTACTCCTTCGAGGAAGTAAGGACAATCACCAGGGACTGCCAGGTCTGTGCGGAGTGCAAGCCGCACTTCTACCGGCCGGACCGTGTGCGCCTGGTGAAGGTTTCCCACCCCTTTGATTGCCTCAGCGTGGATTTCAAAGGGCCCCTCCCCTCCACCGACCGTAACACGGATATTCTCAGTGTGGCCGATGAGTGCTCCAGATTCCCCTTCGCCATCCCATGCCCCGATATAACATCTACCACCGTCATCAAGGCCCTCAGCACCATCTTCGCTCTGTTCAGTTTCCCCGCCTACATCCACAGTGACAGGGATCCTCATTCATGAGCGATGAGCTGCGTCAGTTCCTGCTCAGCAGGGGTATCGCCTCCATCAGGACGACCAGCTACAACCCCCGGGGAAACGGGCAAGAAGAACGGGAGAATGGGACGGTTTGGAGGGCCGTCCAGCTGGCCCTACGGTCCAGGAACCTCCCAGCTTCTCGCTGGCAGGAGATCCTCCCTGACGCTCTGCACTCCATCCGGTCACTATTGTGCACCGCCACTAATAACACACCCATGAGCGTGTTTTTACCTTCCCCAGGAAGTCCACATCCGGTGTGTCGCTCCCGACTTGGCTCGCTGCTCCAGGACCGGTCCTTCTCCGTAGGCAGGTGCGACTCCACAAGGCGGACCCCTTGGTGGACAGGGTTCACCTGCTCCACGCCAACCCTCAATATGCCTACGTTGAGTTCCCCGACGGCCACCAAGATACTGTTTCACTCAGGAACCTGGCACCGTCAGGTTCCACCCCAACAACCCCCCCATCAATGCGCCCCCCCCCCACCTCCCACTGCGCCGCCAAAATTGACCCCACCAGACCACTCCCTCCCCTCCCCTTTTTCGCACAAGAGGAAGAAGAAGACTTCTGCATGCTCCCGGAATTCCCCGATGACTGGCCAGCATCAGCACCGCCACCACCGCCATCGGTGCCACCTCCACCACCGCCAGCACCGACTTCGCCGCCACCGTTACGCAGCTCCCAACAAAGCACCAAAGCACCGGTCCGGCTGAACCTTTGACAGACTCCGGACCGTCAACATGGGTTTTTCTTTCCCTACCACTGTACATAATTGCACTAATTGTATATAGTTTTCACGTCACCCCCGTCGGACTCATTTTTAACAGGGGGTGAATGTGGTGAATCACTGTAATAGGAGATGTAAGGTAGGACCTGCACTACAGGTTTGCCGGTAGCTCCTGCCGGCTGGCTCCGCCCAGGGAGAACTGTATAAATATGCATGACCTCCAGTGCCCTGCCATTTCGCCAGCTGCAGCAGGAGGCCACACATCTGACTGTAATAAAGCCACAGTTGTACCCAACTTAGTCTTTGTGCAATTGATCGTGAATCAGTGTAGATAGCTGTAATCTTCATCACTCTTCTGTATGGTGCCAAGTCATGGGTCCTGTACCATGTCATGTATACCTTCTAGAATGTTTCCATCAGTGCTGCCCCCGCAGAATATTTAGGATTTGCTGGTAGGACAACATCACAAACATTGAAGTCCTGGAAATAACCAAGATCACCAGCATTCGAGGCCATCCTTCTGTGACGTCAAGTGCATTGGGTGGGTCACGTTGCATGGATGGACGGTTGGACGGTATCAATTACCCAAGATTATGCTTTGCGAGAGCTGACCATTGGCAAATGGAACAGAGTGGCCTCACGCAAACGTTTCAAGGACTCTATGAAGAAGTCACTCTCCATGTGCCACTTTGACCATCACCAGTGGCAAGTTTAGGTCATAGATCGTGAGGCCCGGAGATGCCACATCAAGAGTGCTACAGACACCTTTGAGACTCAACGAAGAGCCAGCATGCATTAGAAAAGGAAGAAAACACCCTGGGTGTTGCCCCCAGCAGGGACTACACCGTCACTTGCACCCACTGTGGGAGAACCTACCGTCAGGGATAGACCTGACTAGCCAGCAGCAGGCCTCCAACTCATGAGTACAACCTTCCTAAAAATCTTCGTCCATGAAGAAATACCAAGATTGGATTGGATTGGTTTATTGTCACGTGTACCGAGGTACAGTGAAAAGTATTTTTCTGCGGCAGCTCAAACAGGTCATTTAGTACATGAAAAGTAAAACAACATAATAGGGTAACACAAGGTACGTAGTGTAAATAAATAGACACAGACATCAGGTGAAGCATACAGGAGTGTAGTATCAGTCAGATCAGTCAGAAATGCCATGAGTGCTCCTGGTCATGGTGTTCCGAGAACTCTCTCTCTCATTTCGCATCCAACACATGACGGACCCATGTCAGTGATACATCATCTACATTAGCATGTCCCATCTGTCAATGCTATATATTACATAACCTCCACTCACCACTTGCATCTCAAGTAGGAATTAACTGCATTGGGAATCACAAGCTCAAACCCTGGAATGCAGGATGAGGAAACCATCCAGGGTTTATCCACCTGATTACCATTCTTAGACTCCATTTAGTTTATAAATTTAGAGCACCCAATTCATTTTTTTCCAATTAAGGGGCAATTTGGCATGACCAATCCACCTACCCTGCACATCTTTGGGTTGTGGGGGTGCGACCCATGCAGACATGGGGAGAATGTGCAAACTCCACACGGACAGTGACCCGGGGTTGGATTGAACCTGGGTCTTCAGCGCCTTGAAGCAGCAGTGTTAACCGCATCGTCACCATACCACCCCACATTCTTAGACTCCTAATGGGAGATACATATGTGAGGCCTATGGAAAGAATCATATATGGCAGTGATGCTTCTCTCATGGTTAAATACCCTGCCAACACCCAGAGCTTAAAGTCACTATTGAAGGTTGGTCAGTCTGATGCTGTACGATAGGCACTCATTATCCATGGAACTGTACCTTTTTTCTGAGCTATGTTTATGTGCAGGGAGCTGATGTCTGAACGATGACAGCAAAGAATATCCTTGTCACCAGAAAATCACATTCCTTAGGTTCCCCATGTTATTTAGCACAATTGAGATTCTAATTAAAATCATCTCTGCAAGATGATTCTACACATTCGGGTGGTCTGCTGAAAATCAACACCACCCCCTACTCCCTTGAAAGGAACGGGACAAAGAGTGGAACCATCTGTGACTGTGGTTCTTACTATTTCCAATGTCTGCTGAAAGTGCTTTTTCATATGCTGACATGAAGTACAGTCAAAGGGCATCATTCAGTAATATCACAGCAGGTAATCATTAAACTTTGGTGCGCAATAGTCTTCTTGATTCAGGAACACACCTCTTTGACGGCATTGATTTGAATGCAAAATCCAAGCTAACCCTTCACGTCTATGCTGATAGAGTGCTCCGTTGCTCTGGGATTCTCCGGTCCACCAGCCGTGTTTTCCTGTGCGACACACCCTCGTCGGCAGCGGCTTTCTCCGTTCCCGTCACCTGTCAATTTCCCATTGTGGCTACCCCACGCCATTGGGAAACCTGGGGTGTGGGTGCTCTGCCAGCGCAACAGAGAATCCCACCGGCGGAGAATCCAGCCCAAGGTATCTTTTGTATTGAATGCTAACCAGGAATCTGTTTACCCACTTACAGCAATGTAATGTACAACAATGTACATAATGAAGAGCAGGGTGCTCTCCCCATACCCTGGTCAACATTCCTCCCTAAACTTGTGAATAATTCTAGTCTCCGCATTACAAAAGGATACAGAATCACTAAGGGAGTCTTGTGATGCAGTGGCCGTGTCCCCACTTCTGGGTCAGAAGCTCTGGGATCAAGTCCCATTTCAGGACTTGATGGCCATGAAAGGTGCATTTGTAATGTGGCCAAACAGATTGATTATCAGCTTGTGAATGCTTCCACTACACCGATGGCAGGTGATAAGAGCGGAAAAGTCTCCTGGTCGGCCTGAACCTGCAGAAGGCAATGGCAAACAACTGGACTATCTGGCCAAGCATAACCGTGGACCCAACTCATGGAAGTCCATGATCCCCTGGACCACCCTTAGGGCACACTACCCGAGGGGAGATTAAAAACACTGGAGAAGTGTGTAAAAATAATTTACATAAATATATCAGAATTGAACGGTTGGCCCCAACATTCTTTCTCAGGAAAGATTAATGAGGCTGAGCACTTTATTTAGGAAAGAGAAAGTTGAGGGGTGGCAGAGGTCTTTAAGATGGTGAAGTAGTTCAACAGGGTTGAGGTAGAGACGATGAGTTTAAAATTAGAAATCATAAATATAGGTAGTCACTAATTGTTATAACCCGCACGGGTCTTATGGGGTAGGGATGATGAACTAACCCGTGGATCTTGCAGATTACGAGCTCCCCTGATAATAGGGCGGGGGATCATTAACAATCTTTGTCTTTGTATAAATAGAGTCGGCGAGTAAGGCACCAACTAGAGAAGACCCAGTAGGGAACTACTGGAGCTGTATGTAATAGTAATAAAAATATAGTTAGTTTTTGTTTTGACCCACTCAGTGTGGACTCTTCGCTGCTCTTACAAAAATTTTTTTTTTTAAATTTAGAATACCCAATTACTATTTTTTTTTTCAATTAAGGGGCAATTTATCATGGGCAATCCACTTAACCTGCACATCTTTGGGTTGTGGGGGTGAAACCCATGCAGACATGGGGAGAATGTGCAAACTCCACACGGACAGTGACCCAGGGCAGGGATTCGAACCCGGGTCCTCAGTGCCGCAGCCCCAGTGCTATCCACTGCGCCACATGCTGCCCCTGCTCTTACAAAATTAATGATAAGGAATTCAGCAGAAAGCCCTTCAACCAGAGAGTGGCGGGAATGTGTAAATGGCACAGATGCATTTAAGGGGAAGTTTGCCAAAGGAGAAAGGAACCCAAGGAAATGTGATCTGGTGAGATGAAGTGCGAGGGGGGGGGGGGGGGGTAGGAAATGCAGGCCTGCAGCATCTATGGAGAGGGTAACAGAGTTTTCGGCTGATGAGATTTCATCGGAGTTCAGGAGGTGTGTTGGGTGGGGGGGGGGGGGGGGGGGGGTAAACCATATGGGGCAAAAATGCTGACATAGACCTAATGGGCCTCATGGCCTGTTTCTCTGCTGAAAATACCATCTGTTCAATCAAAAACACCAAGAACTGATTAACTATTCTTTCACTGGGATCTAACTGACTCTCTTTTGCATCCAGCTGAAGGCAGATGACACAAACAGTGAGCGGAAATCATGTCAGTTCCTCTTCCCTAGCAAGAACCTCAAGAATCTCATGACTGGAATTAGAACCTGCCCCGAGACAGAACATGGCAGACAGAGAGACTTCAAAAAATATATAAATAACAAAAATCACTCATTAACACTGACCTCTAATTGACTTGAGAACTTGCTTGTAATTATGCTCTGTGGATAATATACATTTTGTGGCATAATATTCCTTATAAAATGAAGCATTCCCACACACAGCCCACAGGAGATCCCCTACATGTTTAAAAGTTGTTGGATGGTATTTAAGTAGAACATCTCTTTGCAGTGGGATTTCACAGTGAGCTGAAATGTTCAAAACCCACAGACTGACCTGATGTTCAGTTTCGTTGGAACCATAAATTATATTTATTGATGTCTCTATAATCTGTACTTCCGAATTTCTGTGTAAATTGAGCTTATCTCTGTATCTCCCTACCTCTAACTCCCTTCCACTCTCCAACCATTTGAAATCTCTTTGCTTCTCTAATTCTGGCCTCTTATGTCTACCAGATTTCCATTGTTCCACCATTGGTGGCAGTGCTTTTCAGTTGATTTGGCCCTGAAATTCTGCCTTAAGATGCTTCCGACAACCTACCTCTTTGTAGAGGTTTCTGACCCCCTGTCTTAATAGCTCCTTTAATGGCACAATATCAAATTTGATTTGTTCATGCTCCTGAGAAGTGCTTTACAATGTTTTTCTAGGTTCAAGGTGCTGCGTGAATTTAAGCAGTTGTCAACTGTCTTCTGCAAAAGGAAAACACCCTACTGTGTCCATTTTGGGACATGTTGCTGTGTTTTTATGGTTGGACACCAATTTAACCATTTAATGCCAGGAGACGAGTGAAAAGATTTTTCTTCAATTTACGCCAGTGGAGGGAAACCCGGGGGTCACATGCAGCCCACCAGACATTTTGTTGACCGTTGACCACACGCAAGGTTGCCACATTCTGCTGATGTCCATCTGCGTAGTTTTCTTTCGACCCATATGACTGAAGTGATTCACATGTGAAGTGAGGTGCGTGCTGATTGCTCACAACACTGACTGTGAGAGTTGTGCATTCAAAGTGCACATATAGTCGTGCATTCAAAATATACTCTGCATCCAAAGTGTAAATATTTATTTTGTTTTTACCATTTGCAGTTGATGACAATTCTACTAATGTATAAATGATGAATCATTTTCTACAACTCGATTTGAAATATTCAGTATAAATGTATTTGATCTTATTCGTGGGATCATGGTGAGTGAACAGGCCAGATTTCAATCCTGCGGCCCACTGAGGTGAAGGAGGGCCACTCATGCCGCCCACTCACTAGCCTAGGTTGCCCATCACTGATTTACACGCAGTCAAGAAGAGATCTGTCGTTGCAGAACTCAATAGCAGCAGTTGAACAATAACCACAACACTCGGAGAATTTGACCATAGTGCTACGAATAAGTAACCAACAGGGTGTGCTGTGGGACCAGTTCAGTACTGACTTCAAGAGTCCAGACTTCAAACTATGCATCTGAGGAGAAACACCCTTCTCTCTGAATCCTTTTATGTGGGCGGTGAGGTTCTTGTCAAGGGATTTCTTAACTTAGGTCAGCCCCCCTGTCGGCATGTTTTGGAAACAATGACGTTCGCAATCAGCCGCACTTACTCAGAAACTTTGAGCGGATGATGTTAACCGAGACCAAACTAGGGCGCAGTAGCAAGTGTTTGCGCGCCCGCCCGCCCGACTTGTAAGTTTCAGGTGAGAATTCTGTCAGTTTCAGGTGCACTCGGGAAGGAGGTCGCCGTTCGCCTCACCGCCTGGCCAAAGGATGGGTTCGAGCTGTGGATCGGACCTGCTCCTGCCTCTCAGCGAGAGACTTCGTTTGCCCATAGAGCAGGTACTAACCTCATATCTCAACTTTTATGCATATATTTTTGCAAAGGCGATTACTCTGGTTTAAACATCCAACAACTTCTGATCTAATTTTTAAAGCACAAATTTCTCAAATAATTTCAATTGACGAAAGACCAATGGGCAGCGTACCTTGATAATTAAAAGTAATTTATCCTTAAAAATATTAAATGTTAAAGAATGTTGCATAATTACTTTTCCTTTTTAAATAGAGTGGACTTTTTGAAATTGGATAGAATATTATAACTATTGGAACAATAAATGTTGGTAAGGAAAGGTTAGTCTCTACAGTCTATACCTTGGTTAATTAACCCAAAGGTTAATTTTAGGTGTTCCTGCCGGTACCTTCAATTATTTTGTTTCAATTTATCCAAAGATTCAGATTCTTTCAGTGACCTGACAAGCAGCGCTCCCAGGCAGCCCCCGTTGTTTCACTTCAATTCATGATGCTGATGAGTCAGCACTGGGGAACCCAGGCAAATGGCTGAAGGAATCTCTATAGCGAAAAGCCATGTATACTGGAGTGGGCTCTTTGTACATTAGCCTGCAGTCTGGTGTAAATCCTGTAACTGTGCTCTATTAATGAGCTGTCATCACACATTACATGAAGTGGTGTCCCCCTGATGCCTTCGCCCAGAGGGGTGCTACTGCCTTGACATGTACTCTGCATAATTATATATGCTCCCAGCACCTACCGTATCAAGTCCCTCAAGAACTGTGTATGTTACGGTGTGATCACTTCTCACTCTTTCAAACTCGAGGGAACTTAGGCAATTGTTTTTCATGGGACAATCTCCTTATCCCAGGAATGAGTCAAATGAATCTACATCACATTCCATCCCCGGTAGGTATATCCTTCCATAGTTGTGGAGACCAAAACTGTGCACAGTATTCCATGTGTGGTCTCACTAATGTAAATCGGAATGAGTCAAAGCATCTTTCATGACCTCAGGATGTCCCAAATCACCTCGCATCCAATTAAGTTCTTTCCCAGTCGTAACATAGGAAACATGACAGCCAGCTCTTTAAAAATGCAATAAAGATAAGGTTATCTATTTTAGTGATGCTGGTTAACAGGAATATAGGAATGGAGGACCTAGGAGCAGGAGTAACTCATTCAGCCCATCAAGCCTGCTCTGCCATTTGGTAAGTCATGGCTGATCTGATTGTGACCTCCACTTGCCTGCCTCCCAAGCCCCTTGACTCTCTTGTCGATCAAGAATCTATCTGATTCAGCTTTGAATGAGGGATAAATATTAGCCATGACATTGAGGTAAGCACTGTTGATCTTCTTTAGAATATGGAATGGGAACTTTTACATCCAGCTGAGAGGACAAACAGTTTGACATCTTATGTGAAAGACAGCACCTTCAACACTGCAGCATTCCCTTAGTGCAGTGCTAAACTGTTTAAAGTTGACAAGGCACAGGGACCCGATTCATATCGAAGGAAGTGAGAGTGGAAATTGCAGGGCATTGACCATAATCTTACAGTCGTCCCTTAACTCAGGGGACTGGAGAGGACAGGAGAATTGCAAAAATTGCATCCTTGTTCAAATAAGGTTGTAAGGATAAGCCCAGCAATTGCAGACCAGTCAGTTTAGCTTCAGTCGTGGGCAAGCTTCAAGAACAATTTTTCATCATAAGAATTAGCAATCACCTGAAAATATGTGATGTGGAGATGCCAGCGTTGGACTGGGGTGAGCACACTACGAAGTCTTACAACACCAGGTTAAAGTCCAACAGGTTTGTTTCAATGTCACTAGCTTTCGGAGCGCTGCTCCTTCCTCAGGTGAATGAAGAGGGATGTTCCAGAAACAAATATATAGACAAATTCAAAGCTGCCAGACAATGCTTGGAATGCGAGCATTAGCAGGTGATTAAATCTTTACAGATCCAGAGATGGGGTAACCCCAGGTTAAAGAGGTGTGAATTGTACCAAGCCAGGACAGTTGGTAGGATTTCGCAGGCCAGATGGTGGGGGATGAATGTAATGCGACATGAATCCCAGGTCCCGGTTGAGGCCGCACTCATGTGTGCGGAACTTGGCTATAAGTTTCTGCTCGGCGATTCTGCGTTGTCGCGCGTCCTGAAGGCCGCCTTGGAGAACGCTTACCCAGAGATCAGAGGCTGAATGCCCTTGATTGCTGAAGTGTTCCCTGACTGGAAGGGAACATTCCTGCCTGGTGATTGTCGCGCAATGTCCGTTCATTCGTTGTCGCAGCGTCTGCATGGTCTCGCCAATGTACCACGCTTCGGGACATCCTTTCCTGCAGCGTATGAGGTAGACAATGTTGGCCGAGTCGCACGAGTATGTACCGCGTACCTGGTGGGTGGTGTTCTCATGTGTAATGGTGGTATCCATGTCGATGATATGGCACGTCTTGCAGAGATTGCCATGGCAGGGTTGTGTGGTGTCGTGGTCACTGTTCTGAAGGCTGATCAATATCCATAATCTTCAGATTGTTCTGACTGTTCAGACTGTTCAGAAGACATTCAGAAGAATGTTCGCATTCCAAGCATTGTCTGGCAGCTTTGAATTTGTCTATATATGTGTTTCTGGAACAGACCTCTTCATTCACCTGAGGAAGGAGCAGCGCTCCGAAAGCTAGTGACATCGAAACAAACCTGTTGGACTTTAACCTGGTGTTGTAAGACTTCGTACTGAAAATATGTGGGTTGACTAGAGGGAATCCAGCCTGGATTTCTAAAGGAAAAATCGTGTTCAGTGAACTTGCTGGAGTGTTTTGAACAGGTAACCGAGAGGGTTGATGAGATTAATGTTGTTGATGTGGTATACATGGGCTGTCAAAAGCCATTCAGTAAGGTGTCGCACAGCAAACATGTGTGGAAAGCTATAGCTCATGGACAGTAGCAATGTAGATACAAAATTTGCTGAGTAATAGGAAACAGATCAATGGATATTTTTTGGCCAGCAGGAAGGTTTGTAGTGGAGCTCCTCAGGGGTCAGTATTGACTCCCTTGCTTTTCCTGATATATGTTAATGATTCAGATCTTGGTGTGCCGGGGACAATTTCAAAGATTGTGGGTCATACGAAACCTGGAAGCATTGTAAACAGTGTAGAACTCCAAAAGGGCTTGGACAAGTTGGTGAGATGGGCAGATAGGTGCCAGATGAAGTTCAAAGTCAGGAAGTGTAATTCATGCATTTTGGTAGTAAGGACATGGAGACAATATAAAATATGGTGTACAATTCGAAAAGTGGTTCAGGAGCAGAGGGATCTGGGTGTATATGTGCATAGATCATGGAAGGTTGCAGGCCAGGTGGAGAGAGCAGTTCATAAAGCATATATTATCCTGGGTTTTATTAATAGGTGCATAGAGTACAAGAACAAGGAGGTTATGCTGAACTTATATAAGACACCGGTTAGACCTCAGCCACAGTACTATGACAGTTCTGGGTACTACACTGGGAAGGATGTGAACACAGTGGAGAGAGGGCAGAAGGGGTTTACAAGAATGGTTCCAGGGATAGATTGGAGAAGTTTGCACTGTTTCCTTCGAGAGAAGAAGGCTAGGAGGAGATTTGATAGAGATGTTCAATTTCATGACGGACCTGGACAGAGTAGATAGGGAGAAACTGTTCCTATTTGTAAAAGGATCAAGAATGAGAGGACATAGATTTAAAGTGATTTGCAAAAGAAGCAAATGTGATGTGAGAAAAATGCTTTTTCACACAGAGAGTGGTTTGGGTCTAGAATGCATTGCTTGGAAATATGGTAGGGGGAGGTTCAGTCAAAAGAGAGCATTAAATAATTATTTGAATAGAAACAATATGCAGGGATGTGGAGAAAAGCCAGAGGATGGCACTAAGTTATAATGCTTATTTGGCGAACCAGTGCAGACATGATGGGTCGAATGGCCGCCTTCTGCGCCATAACAATCTTGTGGTTCAATTGGATGATTCTTGACTTAATTTTCGCATTTCCAGTGTTTTTACAACTAATGAAAATGCTCCGAGAAAATGAAAGGAACTCACAGAATTTATCATTTTTCTCTTGGGTCTTGCTCTCAGCATTCTGAATGATCATCATTAACCTGGAAATAATTTTCTGGAGACTCCAGGTCAATCCTGAAGGGTTGGCAACCTCTGCTGAATTTACAGGTCTCTGCTACACTTCGTTGTAATGGAGAGTTGGACAAAATGTCACTCCCAAGTCTTCTCACGGTCATTCTTGACGAAGTAGATTCATTTTCTCCTTTGCAGATACTTGTGGGAGAGGGACACTCAATAGCTGAGCATCTAATCTCTCTCTAAGCAGAGAATATCAAAAATTCACTAGCCATTGAGTGAAGAAAGTTCTCCGATCTAAATCCTGATTGACTCACCCCTTATTCTGAAGCTCCCCAGCCAGTGTAAACATCCATGTAGCATCTATCCTATAAAGCCCCTCAAGAACTTTACATGTTAAATTGAGATCACTTCTCATTCTTCCAAACTCCAGGGAACAAAGGATGAGTTTATTCAATCTCTTCTCATTGGACAATATCCTTATCCCAGGAATTAGTCTAATGAATCCTCATCACATTCCATCTTAGGCAAGTATATCCTTCTTTGGGTATGGAGGCCAAAATTGTACACAATATTTCATGTGTGGTTTCATCAAAGTGCTATAATCTCTTTACCCTTATACTGTATCAGGTAGCAGTAACTCAGCAACAACCTGCTAACTGCTACTCAGTTTGGGATCTGCTCCTGACCTCATTACAGCCTTGATCCAAACATGGACAAAAGTCCAGAGATGAAGTGCGCGATTCTCTGAGCACCGCACCGGGCCGGAGAATCGCCTCGACCGCGCCACGCCGCCCAAGTGCGCCGATGTGCGGAGAACCGGTGCCATTTGCGCCGGCGCGTTTGGCACGGCGCTGGCAGCGGGCTGCTGGAATCGCCGGATGGGCCGAGTGCGGCTACGACAGTTCACCCCTGTTCGCTGCCGGCGGGAACTCTGCGCGGGGCGGCCTGTGGGGCGGGGAAAAGCGCTCCTTCACCGGGGGGGCCTCCGATGGGGTCTGGTCCACGATTGGGGCCCACTGATCGGCGGGCCGGCCTCTTCCCCCCTCCCCCCCGGGGCCTACTTTGTTGCCAGGCCGGCCCCAAAACCCTGACGCCATGTTGAGTCGGGGCCGGCGGGCTGAAGATATCCCCCACGCATGCGCAGGTTGGCGTGGCCCAACTGCGCATGCACGGGTTGGCGTGGCACCCATTTGCCGCCGGGAAGGGAGGCTGGAGTGTCGTGAATCGCTCCAGCGCCGTGCTGCCCCCTATGGGGGCCAGAATCGGTCGTCCCCATGCCCGTTTCGCGCCGTCGTGAAATGCAATGGCGTTCACGACGGCGGGAACACTTGGGCTCCATTTTGGAGAATCTTCCCGCAGGGAGAGCAACTGGCCTTGATGCCAAGACAGCATTTGACCAATTGTGGCATCAAGGACCCCTAACGAAACTGAAACCAATGGTTATCAGTGGGAAAATGCTACACTGGAAAATTCATACCTGGAACAAAGGAAGCAAGGTAGCACAGTAGGTATAGGGGCTGGTTTAGCACAGTGGACTAAATAGCTGATTTGTAAGGCAGAACAAGGCCATCAGTGCGGGTTCAATTCCCGTACCAGCCTCCCCGAACAGGCGCCGGAATGTGGCGACGAGGGGCTTTGCACAGGAACTTCATTGAAGCCTACTTGTGACAATAAGCAATTATTATTATGAGCACAGTTGCTTCACAGCTCCAGGGTCCCAGGATCGATTCCCGGCTTGGATCACTGTCTGTGTGGAGTCTGCATGTTCTCCCTGTGTCTGCGTGGGTTTCCTCCGGGTGCTCCGGTTTCTTCCCACAGTCCAAAGATGTGCAGGTTTGGTGGATTGGCCATAATAAATTGCCCATAGTGTCCAAAAAGGTTAGTTGGGGTTACGGGGATAGGGTGGAGGCATGGGCTGATGTAGGGTGCTCTTTACAAGAGCCGGGGCAGACCCAATGGGCTGGATGGCATCCTTCTGCACTGTAAATTCTATAAGATGGTTGCAGTTGTTGGAGGTCATCCCCTCAGCTTCGAGACATTGCTGCAGAAGTTCCTCAGGGTAGTGTCCTAGGCCCAACCGTATTCAGGTGCTTCATCAATGATCTTCCTTCCATCATTTAAAAAAAAATGTTTTTATTGTTTTTTTCCATTTTATGTTTCACACTTCAGTTCATAAGTTAAATTACATGTTGCATACCCACGCAAAGCAAAACAGAAAACAAAACAGAAAAAAACCAAGGGAACAAATTGAAGTTATAAAACAATTACAAAGAAAACAAAAGAAAACAATGATAAAAGGGAAGACAAAGTCTATCAGAAATCCTCACACATATTTACAGGTCCTTGTCTCCCCTCTCGCTGTGGCAGTGGTCCCCTTTCCTCAGTCTGCCTTTGTTATATCCCCCATGTGGCCTGAGCAGCTATTTACCGGTGGTTTTCAGCTTGCCCTTGGGCCCGTCCCCACCTGTATGTATGTGTCTCAGTTCATTTCCTTTTGGTAGTTGGAGCTTTTCCGTGAGTTCCTCCAGGGTCGCAGTGTGTACGATCTCCAAAATAGACTGGAGCAACTCACTGAGGCTCCTTTTCATAGAACCCTTTAAACCCACAACCTCTGCCATCTAGAAGGATGAGGGCAGTAGATGCAGGGGAAGACCAGCACCTGTAAGTTTCCCTCCAAATCCCTCACTATCTTGATTTGGAACTATATTGCAGTTCCTTTACTGTTGCATGGTCAAAATTCTGGAACTCCCTTCCTAATGAAATGAAATGAAAATGAAAATCGCTTATTGTCACAAGTAGGCTTCAAATGAAGTTACTGTGAAAAGCCCCTAGTCGCCACATTCCGGCGCCTGTTCGGGGAGGCTGTTACAGGAGTACAGCAGTGAGGGTGAACCTACGACACATAGACTGTGTTGGTTAGAAGGTGACTCACCAAGAATTTCTCAAGGGCAGTTTGGGATGGGCAATAAATGCTAGCTTAGCTAATAATACCCATGTGAATGAACACATTAAAATAAATTCCAATCTCTTTGTAAAACAAGCTTATGTACTATTTACTTTCCCAGTTGCTTGCTTTCCATGCATTTAATTTCCTGTGATTTATGTACAAGAACCACCCAGGTCCCTCTGAATATCAACATAAGAATGAGAAGCAGGAATAGGCAATTTGGCCCCTCAAGCCATTCCACCATTCAATACGATGATGGCTTATCTCATCTCGGATTCATCTGTGTACATGTTCCTATCATCTCATGTGCACATGTAGTGTCCTCTCATCCTGTCTCCACCTTTTGAAGGTGGTGTCCTTTAATGCGGGAGTGAACCTGTGGTTGTTGCAGATGTGGCCATAGTGGATATTTTGGTTAGACCGAAGTGCTGTCTCACCTGGTACCACGTTCGGGGTGTGACTACTACCACTGGGCTTCTTGAGTACTTGGTAGGGGGGAATGGGAGTGAGGTTGTGACTAGGGCTTGGAAGGATGTCCTTATGCAGGAACTTCCCTCCATCCTCACCGTTCCGCTCCCGGTTCCTTTACCCATCCCCTCTCTCTCTGATGTGGTCATCCAATAGTAGAACTATAGGTTTGGAAGGGCCAGATCTCCCATGTTTCTCCTCCTTTTGTCGGACCTTCTTTTGGACCCCCCAAACACACACACACACAAAAATGCCATAATTAGTTTGTCCACCGTATTAAAGAGGGACTTGGGGATGGAGATCTGAAAAGGAAGAGGAACAGGAAGAGGAAGTACGTTCATTTTGATCGTCTGCACCCTCCCTGCCAGTGAGAGTGGGAGTGCGTCCCACCTCTGCAGGTCCCTTTTGACTTCTTCCACCAGACTCGTCAGGTTCCATTTGTGGATCCGTATCCAGTCATGAGCTATTTGGATTCTCAGGTGGTGGAATCTGGTCTGGGCTTGTTTGAATGGTTTTCCCTCCAGCTCTGTCCCTTCCCCTGTGGTTTCACCAGGAAAATTTCACTTCTGCTCAGGTTGAGTTTGTAGTCCGAGAAGGCTCCAAACTCCTTTTGGAGCTTCATGGTCCCTTCCATGCTGGCCCGGGGGTTTGAGATGTAGACGAGCAGGTCATCCGCATAGAGTGAGATTCTATGCTCTCTGTATCTCTCCACCCTTTCGCTGTTCTGAGGGCGATCGCCAGTGGCTCGATTACCAGAGGAAACAGCAGCGGGCTCTGTGTGCATCCCTGTCTTGTGCCTATAAGCAACTTGAAACATTTAGAGCTGGTGGTGTTAGTCCGTACGCTTGACATGGGAATGCTGTACAGTAGTTTCACCTAGGAGGTGAACCCTGGCCCAAACCCAAACTGTTCCAGTATCTCTGAGATACATGTACTCGACTCTGTGGAAGCTTCCTTCCATCATACGGAAAGAAGTGTGGATTTTCACTGATGATTACTCAATGTTCAGGTCATTCGTGATTCCTCAGATATGGAAAAGTCTTGTGTCCATATGCAGCTAAACCTGGACAATATTCAGGCTTGTTCTGACTGGTGTCAAGTAACATGCCACACAAGTGCTTGGCAATGACCATCTCCAACAAGAATCTAAGGATCTCTCCTTGATGTTTATTGGCATTATCATCACTGGCTCCTCCACTATCAACATCCTGGGGCTTACCATTGACCAGAAAATGAACTGGGCTAGCCATATGAATACCATGGCTACAAGCATGGTCAGAGGCTGGAAATTCAGCGAGAGTAACTCACTTCCGGATTTCCCCAAAGTCTGTCCACCATCTACAAGGCACAAGCCAGTGATAGAATAATCTCCACTTGCCTGAACGAATGCAGCACCAATAACACTCAAGACACTCCAACCCATCCAGGGCAAAGCAGCCGCTTGACTGAGACCCCATCTGTCATCTTAAACATTTATTCCCTCCACCACCAACTCTCCGGTGTCAGCAGTGTGTACGATTTCCAAAATAGACTGTAGCAACTCACTGAGGTACCTTTTCATAGAATCCTTTAAACCCACAACCTCTACCATCTAGAAGGATAAGGGCAGTAGATGCAGGGGAAGACCAGCACCTGTAAGTTTCCCTCTGATGCACGATCAATTACACAAAGACGAGGGTAGGATGTAATCGAGGCTTTATTACACTGAGATGTGTGGCCTCCTACAGCAGCTGACAAAATGGCTGCTGTACTGGGAGCACACATATTTATACTCCACCTACTGGGCGGAACCAGCAGGCAGGGATCTCCCCCCGTATCTGTAGTACAGGGGCCTTACCGTAAAGCACCTATATCAACATCCTATATATACAATATATACATCAGTGGTGACTACCACACCCTCCAAACCCCTCACTATCTTCATTTGGAACTATATCGCAGTTCCTTTACTGTTGCATGGTCAAAATTCTGGAACTCCCTTCCTAATGGCAGTGAGGGTGTACCTACGACACATAGACTTTGTTGGTTAGAAGGTGACTCGCCAAGAATTTATCACGGGCAGTTCGGGATGGGCAATAAATGCTAGTTTAGCTAATAATACCCATGTGAATGAACACATTAAAATAAATTCCAATCTCTTTGTAAAACAAGCTTATGTACTATTTACTTCCCCAGTTGCCTGCCGTCAATGCATTTAACTTCCTGTGATTTATGTACAAGAACCACCCAGGTCTCTCTGAATATCAACATAAGATTGAGAAGCAGGAATAGGCAATTCAGCCCCTCGAGCAGTTTCACCATTCAATACGATGATGGCTTATCTCATCTCGGATTCAACTCCACTTTCCTTCCCGTTCTCCATAACCCTTCAGCGCATTGCTAATTAAAAATCTGTCTATCTCCTCCTTAAATTGACTCAATATCCTGACATTCACCCCACTCTGAGGTAGTGAATTCCACAGATTCACAACCATTTGACAGAAGTAATTTCTCCTCTGTTTTAAATCTGCTACCCCTTAACCTAAAATTATGACCTCTCGTTCTAGATTGTCCCACAAGAGGAAACTTCTGCTTTAAGTCTGCTTTGTCAATACCTTTTATCATCTTATATACCTCAATTAGACCTCCTCTCATTAGGGCGGCACAATGGTGCAGTGGTTAGCACTGCTGCCTCACAGCGTCGAGGAGCCAAGATCGATCCCACTGTCCGTGTGCAGTTTCTACATTTTTCGCGTGTCTCACCCCCACAACCCAAAGATGTGCAGGAAAGGTGGATTGGCCATGCTAAATTGCCCCTTAATTGGAAAAATAAAATAAAAAGATAATAAAAGATCTCCTCTCATTCTTCTAAACTGGAGAGAGTAAAGGCCAAAACTGTTCAATCTGTGTAAGACTGAACCGTCTTACATCTCTGGAATCAATCTCTGGAATCAATCTAGTGATCCTCCTCTGAACTGCCTCCAATGTACTATGTACCTCCTCAAGTAAGGGGACCAAAATGGTACACAGTACACCAGATGTGGTCTCACCAATGCCTTTTATACAGTTGCAGATCCCTACTTTACACACTATTCATTTAACTATAAATGCCCAAATTCCATTTGCCTTCAAAGAACAAAGAAATGTACAGCACAGGAACAGGCCCTTCGCCCCTCCAAGCCTGTGCCGACCATGCTGCCCGTCTAAACTACAATCTTCTACACTTCCTGGGTCCGTATCCCTCTATTCCGATCCTATTCATGTATTTGTCAAGATGCCCCTTAAACGTCACTATCGTCCCTGCTTCCACCACCTCCTCCGGCAGTGAGTTCCAGGCACCCACTACCCTCTGTGTAAAAAAACCTGCCTCGTACATCTCTTCTAAACCTTGCCCCTCGCACCTTAAACCTCTGCCCCCTAGTAATTGACTCCTCTGCCCTGGGAAAGAGCCTTCCTTATTACCTGCGTACTCGCTTTCTGTGATTCATGCATGAGGGTCTCTGCACCAAAGCATTTTGACGTTTTTCTCCATTTAGATAATTTACCTTTCTATTTTTCTGACCAAAATGGACCTCACACTTATCCACATTAAACTCCAACATTTCCCAGTCTCTCCCCATTTAACAAAAAAATTGTTTTTCTATTTTTATTCTCTACATTTATATTCCACCTGCTATGTTCTTGCCCATTCAATTAACCAATGGCTCTTTTGCAGCTTCCTGCATGAGTGTCCTCCTCATAACTTACTTTCCCACTTGGCTTTGCATCATCAACAAAAGTCAACACCTGATCCTCTCATCTAAGGCACCAACATAGATGGTAAATAGCTGATACCCAATTACTGATCCTTGCTGTAGCCCACTAGTTACAGCCTGCAAACCAGGAAATGACCTGTTTATTTCTATTCTGTGTTCGATCTATTAACAAACCTCAAACTGTGCTAATATATTACTCATGTCCCAAGGGCCCTAATTTTGTGTAATAACCTCTTTTGTGGAATGTTTTTTGAAAATCCAAATCCGCGACATTGACTGGTTCCCTCGATCTGCTCTGTTATTTACAACCTCAAACTCTTAACAGATGTATCAAACATGACTTCTCTTTCATAAATCCCTGTTGACTCTACCCAATCATAATTGACTTCCTATGTGTTCTGTTATCACATCCCTAATAGTAGTCTCTACCACTGATGCCGGATAACTGGTCTGGTGTTTCCTGATTTGTCATCCACTCCTTTCTTGAATAGTGGGGGTACGTTTGTTACTTCCAATCCACTATAACTGTTCTAGAATCTAGAGAATGCTGGAAGATTAAAATCAATACATCACTATATCTGTACCCAAGGATTGGGTCGCTTTGTCGACTTTTCCGTTCTTTTTTTCCAGTGCTAGTCCTTTACTAATTCAGGTGTCTAAGTTCCTCATTCTCACTAGATCCTTGGTTCTTCATTATTTCCTGGATGTGTTTTGTGCCCTCAACCATGAATTTTAGAATCCTAGACTCGTGTAGCACAGAAATAAGCCATTCCGCCTATTGCTTCTATTGTTAGGAAATAGAGATGGCATAAATAATTTATATTTGTATTTGTGGATATTAGGAATAAGGTATAAGTTTAAGGAAGCTTAATATGGTTCTATATTTGTGTGCTAAGGGGTCAAACTTCAGTTTGGCTTCATATTAAACAAAGATGTCTACAGGTCCAAGTTTTAGTTTCACTTTAAACGTTGCCTGCATTATAATTACAATTTCAGGCTTTAAAAAAAACCTAAAGCTGTTGCTTAGCAACCAGAGGCTCACACTGAAAAGCAGAAGCATTTGAGTTCAGCTAGAAATAGGTAACTCAGAAGCAAGAAGCTTTCCACAGAAACTGCCAATACGGGGAGGACTATACAGGAGAACAACACAGGGAGGAGTATACAGGAGGACAAAAAGTATGTCCCAGAAGCTAAAGGAAGCAGGGAATGGGTTGGCCAGTTAAGTTGGGGAAAAAAGGATAAAGTGACAAACTGTTTGTAACTTGGTTGTGTTCACTTTGCTGTTTGTCTGTGTTATTTTTGATTGTGTTTGGAATAAAGTATATTTTTAAAAATGGAATTAGGGAATGCAAGTTCCAGGAAGTTGAAGGGACAAAGATCAGAAATATGGTAAAGGGTTCTGTTCAGTGAAGCCAGGTGCAGAGAGAGAGGCTCCCAGTAAAAGACAGGGCTGCAAGGTACAGACCTGAAGATGTTGGCTAGTGAGAAGCCAGACACCCAAGGTGGAAAAGGTTGGTGACATCTTAATACAGTCTGTGAAGCATGGGTGTTCTGTTGGTGCGACTGGGTACCTGAGAGATGGTGTGCAAGCTTGATTGCATCTGGCAATCCAGGGCTGAGGAATATCAAAAGGAGAGATTGAAATCATGGATGTGGCTCCTTGGTGAAGGCATCCGAGAGAAAGCCTTGTGTGGAAGAAGATTCCAAGTATGTTCTTTGAGAATGGAGTTTGGAAACACTTATGTGAAAGTCAGAGTTCCTTCTCCACATGTTTGAGTGGGTCTCTTAGCCTGAACATCTTTGGACTGTTTTATGAAAGAAAAATATTTGGATCTACTGAGAGAGAAAGATACTATTGTACTTTGCATGAATCTTTATAGAAAAGCAAAATACTGCAGAAATGCTGGAAGCACCCAGTATATATGGCAACATCTGTGGGGAGAGAAGCGGGAGTTAACATTATAGGTCAATGACTTTTTATTAGATTTGAGAAAGGTTAGAAATGCATTGATTTTAAGCATGCCAAATGTTGGAGGGTGGAAAAGTTCAAAAGGGAACTCTACGATAGGGTGGAAAATGGGAGACACTAAATGACAAAAGAGTTATGATGCAAAAATGATGTTATGGCAAGTGAAGAAACAAGATACAGTCTGTGAAACCGTGGTGTTCTGTTGGTGCGACTGGGTACCTGAGAGATGGTGTGCAAGCATGATTGCATATGGCAATCTAGGGCTGAGGAATACCAAAAGGAGAGATTGAAATCATGGATGTGTGAATGGCAGAACAACGACAGCGGCTCCCCGAAAACAAAAAACAAGAGAAAGACTGGCTAAAACATGAAAGAAAAGCAAAGAAAGAGGGGCAGAGATTATGGTCTGAAATTGTTGAACTCAATGTTGGGTCTAGACGGCTGTAAAGTGCCTCATTAAAAGATGATGCGCTGTTTCTTGAGCTTGGAACACCGCCGCGAGCCGAGGGCACAGAGGTCAGTGTGAGGGCAAGGTGGAATAATTAAAATGACAGTTTATTGGCAACTCGGCCATGTTTGTGAACTGAATGAAGTTGTTGGACAAAGCAATCTCTCAATCTGTGTTTGGTCTCTCCAGTGTGGAGAAGACTGTATTGCGAGCAGCGAATGCAGTATAGTAACTGCAGTGTAAGAAGTACAGGTAAGTTGCTGTTTTACCTGGAAGGAGTGTTTGGGGTCTTTTCCAGGTGAGGAAAGGGGAAGCAAAAAGAGCAAGTGTTACATCTCACTGGTATGGAACTTTGCATCATCAGAACCGATGTGACAAAGGTGGAGAAATTAGTAGAATGAAATGGAGTACTGATAGGAGACGTGGTCTGAGCATTGCAACAGAAAAGTAAAATATTACATATGATGGGAGCCGGACTTCCGGTGGTGGCCATGGAGTAAGTGGTCGCACATTTAGTGGCTCCTGCTCGGTGTGATATTTTTTGGTCCTTCCCCACCCGATCTGAGGAGTTTTGGATGGCAAAAAGTTCATGAGTGCTGAGGGAATGTAATACTCCGCTGATGTAACGACGAAGAGGCAGCAGCTTGACCGAGAGAGTGATAGAGTTGCGACACGGGAAAAGATGGGGAGAGTGCTGGGGTAGTGCTATCCGCTCCGTGGTCCATTGAACAGCTGGTGAACTTTCTGAACAACAAGTTCCAGCAGCAAAGGAAGAAGGCCTTCGAGGACCTGGCTAAGATGGTGGAACCGCTCAAGGCGGCTATTAAGCATGTGGAGCAGAGGCAGGATGCACAGCGCCTGGCAATCCAGAAGATGGAGGAGATGGTGGGGGAGCACAAGGATCGATTGACCTCACTGGAGACAGAGATGGGGATGGTTACGAGCAGCCAGAAAAGGCTGAGGGAGAAGTTGGAGGATCTTGAAAACCGCTCCGGGAAGCAAAATCTTTGGATCGTGGGGACGCCTAAGGTTATTGCAGGGGGGCAGGCTACTGAGTATGTGGCAAAGATGTTGGAGAAGCTGATGCAGGTGGGGGCCTTTGACTATCCTCTCGAGGTGGGTCTAGTGCACAGGGCACTGAGGTGGAGGCCGCATGCGAGGGAACTGCCAACGGCAATGGTGGTGAGGCTGCATCAGTTCCTTGACAAAGAGAAGATTATGAGGTGGACGAGGCAACTGGGAGGAGCACGAGCTGCGTATTTATCAGGACTTGGACGTGGGGTGACCGAGTAGAGAGCCGATTACGACTGCCCTCTACAAGAAGGGGATGACGTTCGGGGTTTTGTACCCTGCAGACTGAAGGGCAGACTGGTGGGATGAGGGGTATTCAGTGACCCCGGGCAGGGGCCAACATACTAGCTCATTGGGTTAGTTAATGGGAGTGAAGTGGGGTTTGTCAGGAGGAGGGTGTGGAGGAGGGGGAAGAGGGCTGGTTCTTTGTCTGGTTATGGGGAGGGGAGGTGGGGGGGTGGTTGCTGGTTACGGGGAGGTGTTTTGGGGGGGCGGTTGCTGACCGTGTGAGACATGGACCGGGGGAGCTGGCGAAAGAAGGGTTATGGCTGACCGCCAAAGAAGGGGAGTGGGGAGCACGGTACCATAGTGGTTAGCACAATTGCTTCACAGCTCCAGGGTCCCAGGTTTGATTCCCGGCTTGGGTCACTGTCTGTGCGAAGTCTGCACGTTCTCCCCGTGTGTGTGTGGGGGTTTCATCCGGGTGCTCCGGCTTCCTCCCACAGTCCAAAGATGTGCAGGTTAGGTGGATTGGCCATGATAAATTGCCCTTAGTGTCCAGAACTGCCCTTAATGTTGGGTGGGGTTACTGGGTTATGGGGATAGGGTGGGGGTGTGGGCTTGGGTAGTGTACTCATTCCAAGAGCCGGTGCAGACCCGATGGGCCGAATGGCCTCCTTCTGCGCTGTAAATTCTATGATTCTATAACTGTAACCCAGTTGATTACATGGAATGTGGGTAGTTGAGTAGGCCGGTTAAATATCACATGTTTTTGCCTGCTTGAGGAATTTGAAGGCGGACGTCGTGTTTGTTCAGGAGACACACGAGAAGCTGGGAGATCAGACGAGGTTGAGGAAGGGATGGGTGTGGCAGTTGTTCCACTCAGGGCTGGACATGAAGATGAGGGAGGTGACGGTGCTGGTCAGTACGAAAGTGGCTTTTGAGATTGGCAGTATTGTAGTTGACCCCGGGGACAGATATGTGTTGGTTAGTGGGAAGCTGGAGGGAATAACTGGGGTTCTGGTGCCCCAAATTGGGATGATATGACTTTCCTGAGGTGGGTATTAGGGAAGATTCCGGACCTGGACATGCATCGGCTGATATGGGGGACGTTTTAACACAGTCTGGATCCGGGCTGGACTAGTCGTGTCCCGGGTCTTTGAAGATTTCGGCTATGGCGCAAGAATTGAGGGGATTCATGGACCTTTTGGGGGTGGACGAACCCATGGCGGTTTGGGAGGCCAGGGTCGAAGAGTTCTCGTACTTTTCGTATTTGAACCAGGTGTACTCCCGGATTAACTTTTTTGTAATGGATAAGGTGGTGTTGGTGAGGGTAGCGTCGGAGTATATGATGATTGTGGTCTCTGACCATGCACTGCACTGGGTGGATCTGCGGGTGGTGCAGGGGGAAGGTTCAGTGGCTGTAGTGGAGGTTGGATGTGGGATTGTTGGCAGATAATGTGGTATGTGAGAGCTATGTAGAGCTGAACAACACGGGAAGCTCATAGCCTCCACAAGGGAGATCGGAAGGGTGAGGGTTGAGAGAGGCAAAGTGGTGTCAGATCCGGAGGGGATGAATGGGGTATTTGAGGCCTTTTACAGAAGGCTGTATGAGTCGGAGCCTCCGTCTGGGGAGGAGGGTATGAGGCGGATCCTGGATTGGCTGGCGTTCTCGGTGGAAGAGGAGAAGGTGCAGGGATTGAGGGTCCTGATTGAGCTAAGGGAGGTGATGGACTGTGTAGGGTGAAAGTGCAGGCAGGAAGGCCACAGGGCCGGATGGGATTCCAGCCGAGTTCTGTAAGAAGTTTGTTGTGGACCTGGAGCCCCTACTTCTGGGGATGTATAATGAGAATGCCCCCCCCCCCACATTGTTGCAGGCATCCATTTCATTGATTCTAAAGAAGGAGAAGGACCCGGAGCAGTGTGGGTCAAACCGCCCGATTTTGATGTTAAATGTGGATGCAAATTGTTAGCGAAAAGTTAGGCGTCGTGGATAGAGGACTGTGTGCTGGGTGTATGAGGAGAGGACCAGACTGGGTTTGTGAAGGAGTGGCAGCTGTCGACAAACATTACTCAATGTTATTATGATTCTCTTGGAATGGGCAGAAATAGGAAGTGGTGGTGGCAAGGGACATGGAGGAGGTGTTTGATCCGGTTGAATGGACGTATTTGTTGGAGGTGCTGAGCCGGCTTGGGTTGGGGCAGGGCTTTGTGGACCGTGTTCAACTGCTGTACAGGCCGATAGCTAGTTTTGTAATAAACAGGACGAGGTCTGAATACTTTGGTTTGGACCGGGGAATGAGGCAGGGTTGTCCGCTCTTCCTGCTGCTTTTTGCTCTGGCGATAGAGCCATTGACAATGGCACTGAGGGCGTTGAGGGATTGAAGATGGATTGAGCAAGAAGGGGTCAAGCACAGGGTTTTGTTTTATGCAGATGATCTCCTGTTATATATTTCGGAACCGGTGGGGAGTTTCGACTCTGTTGGAGATCCTGAGAGAATTTGGCTGTTTCTGTACATTGAACATTGGGAAAAGTGAGGTGTATCCCGATTAATTCCAGAGGGCAGGAGAGGAGGCTAGGGGAGTTGCCGTTCCAGGTGATGGGTGAGAGCTTTCGGTATCTCGGGATACAGTTGGTACGGAGCTGGGCCCAGCTGCATAAATTTAATTTGGCGCGACTGGTGGAAGGTATGACGTTGGATTTTAAGAGGTAGGATGTGCTGCCTTTGTCACTGGCTGGGCGCGTGGTTAAAATGGCGGTGCTGCCCAGATTCTGGTTTGCGTTCCAGAACCTCCCAATCATTGTTCCCAAGTCCTTTTTTAGGAAGGTGAATGGGATAATTTCACGGTTCGTGTGGGCGGGTATAATCCCGCGTGTGAGGCGGATGTTTTTAGAAAGGGGGCGGGGACGGGGACGGGTTCTGGCACTGCCGAGTCTGCTGATTTACTACTGGGCTGTGAATATTGCAATAGTCAGGAAATGGGCAGTGGAGGAGGGATCAGTTTGGGGGTGGATAGAGGCAGTGTCATGTAGTGGGCTGGTTTGAGGCACTGTTGTTGACGCCCCTCCCATTATCTCCAGTCCGATATTCTGTGACCCTGGTGGTGGTCTGAGCGTTGAAAGTTTAGAACCACTGCAGGCAACATTTTGGGTTGGAAGGCATGTCTCTCTGGGAGCTGATATGCAATAATCATCGGTTTGTGCCGGCGGGGTTCGATACGAGGTTCTGGGGGTGTCGGCAGGTGGGGATAGAGTACTTCATGGGCTTGTTTGCAGGGGATAATTTTGCGGGCCTGGAAGAGCTGGAGGAATTGTATCAGTTGCCTAAGGGGAATAGCTTCAGGTACCTGCAGGTGAGGGACTTTGGAGCTGCCACCTCCGGTGCTACAAGATACGTTGCTGTCCAAAGATGACATTGGGGAGGGGAGAGTGGCAGATATTTATGTAGAGCTGATGGAGAGGAATGGCGCTCCGGAGGAGGAGATTATGCACAAATAGGAGGAGGAGTAGGGAGGGGGAAGTTGAGGGTTGGGCTGTGGAAGGAGGGGGAAGGCTTCCTTGTCGTATGGGAGGTTGAGCCTCACCCAATTTAAGGTGGTGCATAGAGCCCACATGACGGTTGCGAGGATGAGCCGGTTCTTTGCAGCGGCGGACAATGGGTGTAGGCGGTGTGCGGGCAGGTATACGAATCACATGTTCTGGGATTGTCCAAACCTGATGGGGTTCTGGCAGGGGTACTTGGATGCCATGTCTGAGGTTTTGGCCAGAGAGATGTCCCCAAGTCTGGAGGTGGCGATATTTGGAGAGTCAGAATTGCCGGGAGTCCAGAGGCCGATGTTTTGGCCTTTGTCTCCCTGATCGCCAGGAGATGGATTTTGCTGGGCTGGTGGGACTCAGAACTGCCAAAGGCAGGAATATGGGTGAGCCACCTGGCAGAATTCCTGTGCTTGGAAAAGATTAAGTTTATCGACTTCTTTTAAGGTGAATCAAGACATCAGCGGGGGTAAGGGGGGTGGTGTTAGGGGTTTCATGTTCTTTCTTTGTTTCAGGAGCTGTGGGGAGTTAAGGGGGGGAAATAAGGAGGAGGGGTGAGTTGCAGGCTCGTTATCCATTGCTGCGGTTGGCATCTGTTTTTGTATCTGTTTTGTTTTTCTGATATTTCTTTTTTATTATATAAATTTAGTGTACCCAATTAATTTTTCCAAATAAGGGGCAATTTAGCGTGGCCAATCAACCTAGCCTGCACAACTTTTGGGTTGTGGGGGCGAAACCGTGAGGCTGCAGGGCTACCCACTACGTCACCATGCTGCCCTTTGTTTCTGATATTTCTATGTATATATGCAAAATGCATTTAATAAAAATATTTAAAAAAAACATATGATTGGAATCTTAAATAATACCGGAAAATGCTGGTTAGCCTCAGGAGATCAGGCAGCACCTGTGGAGAGAAGCAGGAATGGCCTGGATGTTCCAGCCCTGCCGAAAGTCAGTAGGCTTTTGGCTGGCCCACCCAATTCCCTGCGATGGGTCCTGCCACGGCGGGGCTGGAAAATCCCAGCCAACATCCCAGGCTGGTAATCCTTCATTACAACTCATTGACTTGAAATGTTAACCCTCTTTCCCTCCACAGACTCTGCATGACCTGTTGAGTATTGCAAGCCTTTCCTGTTTTTATGTGCAGTACGAAGTCTTACAACACCAGGTTAAAGTCCAACAGGTTTGTTTCAATGTCACTAGCTTTCGGAGCGCGGCTCCTTCCTCAGGTGATTCACCTGCGCTCCGAAAGCTAGTGACATCGAAACAAACCTGTTGGACTTTAACTTGGTGTTGTAAGACTTCATACTGTGCTCACCCCAGTCCAACGCCGGCATCTCCACATCATGTTTTTATGTGAGGGAATGTAGTTGAGGTGGTTCTGAGAGTCACTGGACTTCCAGTGAATATTTGTGGAAACTGGGGACAGAGAAACTGAGGAAAGGAATGGAAGAGTTAGAGCTGGACCATGTGAGGGTCAGAGATAACTGTGTGTATGTATATATATTTATATAGATATATGATATATGCAGTTTATCTCTTTAAAAATTATATATATTATGGATGTACATACTTTATATATAAAAATGTATATATATTTCTTTATATTTGTTTTTTGAGTCAACTCTGAGAGCTCCTGTCATGTGAGCACAAGGAATTAATGAATCACAACATTGTGACAACAGACTTTGTTGCAATACAATCATCTGAGAGAGGAGATTATTGAGAAATTGTAAATGTTATGTAACACTTAGATGAATGAGTAATCTTTTTGCTGCTCTCTTCCCCAAAACAATGAAAATTGAATATAATGATACCGGGCATGATCTACCGGTTGCGTTGCGCCCGAGTGCGGGTGCGACGCAACAGGTAGATCCCGGGACAGGCCTCCTGCGCACGCTTCCCAACAGTCATTACGCCTCGCAAGATCTACCGAGATCTCGTGAGTCATCACGATTGTATACCACCCACAATGGACAGGATCCAGCCTCGCAAAATGAAGTCAGATTAGAAGCTGCCTTACCTCTGCCTTTGCCGGATGGCCACCTGACATCTACTGGCCTCACTGAGGAGACTCCAGCCGGTGCCATTCAGTACTGGTCCCCACAAATGGGGACCAGGCGGAAGAGTACCTGGGGGGGGATCTCCCAGGCGGTCAGAGGCCCCTGGGTGGTCAATCTCTGAGCAGGGTGGTACTTTGGCACTGCTGGTGCCACCCAGGCACCTTGGCAGTGCCAGCCTGGCAGTACCACCTGGGAACCCTGGTCATGCCACCCGGGTACCAGCCTGGCACTGCCAGGGTGCTGAGGTGGCATTGCCAGGCTGTCGGGTGGTGCCAGGCTGGCAATGCCAAAATGCCAAGCTTTCTTTGTGCCACACCAGGGATCGGATCCGGGGGGGGAGGGGTGCCCTGCCCTTATGTGGCAAGGTGTGGGGGCCCCTGAGGACCCTTAGCAGATGGGTTGGGGCATGGGGGGGGGGTATGGGGGTTGCGTTGGGGGGGTCATGAGATTGGGGTGCCATTTAAAAATGGCATCCTGATCCCTTCTTGCACAGAGGAGCTCTGCTCATTGGAGCTCCTCAGTGCAGGAAATGTGGTTAAGTGCGGCCTCAGCACACCGTACCCTGCCGGGGAACAAGACAAAGTGCCGATAGATAGTGGGGTCATTCCTGGCAAGCTAATCCCACCCAGAACGGCACTCTGGTTTATTTTGGTCAGATCGCTCCCTTAATGCTTCATGGTCTTAATAAGGGAATCAAGGGTTATGGGGATAAGGTGGGAAAGTAGAGTTGAGGATGATCAAATCAGATCAGTCATGATCCCATTGAATGGTAGAGCAGACCCAATGGGCTGAATAGCCTTCTTTAGCTCCCACGTCTTATGGTCTTGTATCTATTTGGCACCATTAACATGGAAAAATGCCCCAAGGTCCTGTTACAGGAAAGTTATTAGACAAATATTCAACACCGTGCCCTCTCTGTCTCTGTAATCCTCTCCAGTTGTTCATCCCTCTGAGATCACTGTGTTCCTCCAATCCTGGACTCCTGCACATCACTGAATTTTGTCACTCCACCATTGATGTACACACCTTTAGCTGTGTGGACCCTGAGCTCTGGAATTTCTTCCCGACAGCTCTCTGCCTCTCTCTCTTCCTTTAAAATGCACCTTGAAACCAATCCCTTTTACCAAACTTTTGGTCACATGTCCCAATCCGTCATTACTCGGTGTTACATTTTGTCTGAGACCACTCCTGTCTTTGCCTTGAGACGTTTTACTACATTAAACACGCATAGAGTTAAATGCCAGGTGCTTTCCAAACCTGTTATAATTCTCAACATGACAAAATCACAGAATTTTTTGTTTGCAATTTTCTTTTCACAGGTAAATTTTGCAATGTGCCAACTATTTGGGTTATTCGCAGCTTTTTTATTTCGTAACTACCTCCACCCAAGCAAGACCAACCACGCCATCAGGCATGTGATAGTCACCCTCTTGGGTCTTCACTTTGCGTTCTTCTGCTTTGGCAGGTAAGTAGTTCTGCAGATTTGCATTTGCACACCAAACTCTTCCATTTGCGATGCACGGAGACTAAAATGTGAAGCTGGTACTGGAGGTTACTGTAGCTGAGGACAAGAGACCCGTCTTCATTGAACTGCCAAGAAACAAAGGGTTTTGCCCTTAAAGAAGTTAATTGATGTGCTTGAGTTTCAATTCGTGCCACATGCAATAAGTGTGGAAATTAATTAGACAAGGTGCAGCTGAGTTTTATCAACGGGTTCAGAGATGAGGGACTTCAGTTAAATGGAAGGATGAGAGAAACTTATATTGTTCTCCTTAGAGTAGAAGAAGGAAGATTCAATGGACATGTTTAAAATGATAAGCAGTTTTGAGAGGTAAATAAAGAGAAAACGTTCTGCTGGCTGGTGGGTTAGTAACCAAAGGGTACAGATTTAAGATTTACGAAAGAACCAGAGGGGGAAATATGGATGATTCGTTTTAAAGCAGGTTTGATCTGAAATGCACTACCTGTAAAGGTGGTGGAAGCAGGTTTGAAAGGAAATTGTGAAGGAAAATGTTCTGATGTTAACGGGAAAGAGTGGAATTAATTGGATGGCTGTTTCAAAGAGCTGGCATGATTATGGGGGTGGGAGAGGGAATAGTCTCCTGCTGGGCAGTATGATCTTTTAATTGTTCATCCTGTCAAATCACCCCACAATTCTGAACCGAGCGCCAGGTAAGCATTTTATTACTTAGACCTCCAGCAGTGCTTCCAGTGTCTGGACGATAGGCAAAGAATTCATGAAAATAAATCAAGTAGCTTGTGACCTTTGCCGAGAAGTGAGTGCATTTGTACCATCCACATGTGTGTTTGTGTATCTGTATATATATATGTATGTGTGTGCATGCGTGTGTGCATAATGGGTTCGGGAAAGTACTGGAAAATAACTAGCGCCCAAGAGACTTCCTAAAAGGACAGCCATAAAAATGAGCAAAAATTACATTAAGAGTATGGATTCCAGGCACTTCATTCGCCGGTTCCTTTGAATTTTCCAGTAAGAACTCGAGACGCTGATAGAAGCTATTTGGGATTCAATAGTAACAGTTCTGATAAAGTGAAGGGAAATGAGTCGGATGTTTTGAACAGGAAACAGTCTTTGAATTGATCAGCAAAACACAAACCTTCTCGTAGGCAGACTTCTGAAGAATTAGTTTCCTCGATTTCTCCAATTTCAGCTTGAGGACTCCATGGAGTATTTCAAAATTCCATTCATCTGAAGCCTGAAGTTGCCGTGTTTGTGCCTTTCTCACTTTTTGAATCGTGATGTAGTCAATGCCATCCTTCGATCTCTGGCACTAGTCTCTTATCGAGGAAGGTTGCAAGATTGTGGCCGCAGTATCTGAAATTTCCACCCTTAGCAAACTAGACTACATCCCATTGGGATCAGGTGACCTTTCTATTTTGACTGCTGCCAATCTTTTTAGTACCTCACATTTATCAATTTTTAACCTATCCAATTTCTCTACTATCTTCTCTTTTATTGTGACATTGGAAGCAATCTTGTCTCTAATGGAGATTGATGCAAAGTACTCAATTAGAAACTCAACCATGCTCTCTGCCTCCGCAAAAATACTGCCCTTGATATCAAGGCCACATTTGACCTAGCAAAACTGGAGTCAATAGAATTGTGGGGAAAACTCTGCTGGATGGAATCATACCTGGCACAAAGGAAGATGCTTGGGGTGGTTGGAGGTCAATCATCTCAACTCCAGGTCATCACTGCAGGAGTTTCTCAGGGTAGTGTCCTAGACCCAACCATCTTCAGCTGCTTCATGAATGACCTCTCTTCCATCATAAGGTCAGAAGTGAGAATGTTTGCTGATGACTGTGCAATGTTCAGCGCCATTTGCAACCTCGGATAATGAAGCAATCCATGTCCAAATGTAGCAAGACCTGGACAATATCCAGGATTAGGCTGACAAGCGGCAAGTAACATTCATGTCACACAAGTGCCAGGCAATGACTATCTCCAACAAGAGCGACTTTAAGCATCGCCCATGACATTCAATGGTGTTACATTAGTGAATCCCCCACCATTAACCAGAAACTGAACGGGACGAGCCATATAAATACTGCAGCTACAAAAGCAGGTCAGAGGCTAGGAATCCTGCAGTGAGTAACTCATCTCCTGACACTCTAAAGCCTGTCCACCATCTACAAGGCACAAGTCAGGAGTGGAATTGAATACTCCCCACTTATCTGCATGAGTGCGGCTCCAATAAGAAACTTGATGCCACCCAGAGCAAAGCAGCCCACTTGGATTTGCATCCCTTCCACATTCTTTCCCTCCACCACCACGCACAGAATCAGCAGTGTACCATACACAAAATAGGACTCAACAAAGCTCTTAAGATAGCACCTTCCAAACTCATAACCACTACCATCTAAAAGGACGAGGGTAGCAGGTTCATGGGAACACCAGCAACTGGAGGTTCCCCTGCAAGCTACTCACCAACCTGACTTGCAAATATATCACTATTCCTTCACTGTCGCTGGGTCAATCTCCTGGAACTGCCTCCCTAACAACACTTCATGTACCTACATCACATGGACTGCAGTGGTTTAAGAAGGCAACTCACTAACACCTTTCAAGGGCAATTTGGGATGGACAATGGATGCTAGCCTAGCCAGTGATGCTCACATCCCTTGAACAAATAGAAAAATAAGAGACTTGTCATACTTGCCACAATTAGCGTCCAGTACTGGGTTCAATAGTCCAGATGAGGGCTAACCAGTAATTTCAAAATATTTAGCATAACTTCCTTGTTTTTGTACTCTAACTGCTCAGTTGTCATGGTAATTAGGAATGAGTAATAAATGCAAACATCCCAATGTTTCCTAAATACTGAAGAACAATTTTTACTCTGAAAGACACTTCAGTCAGGAATTTCCTTCTGAGTTTCCACCATGACTTTGGCATTCATCCTTTGGAAATTTCCGGAGCTGGTCCCGGGGTGAGCCGATCTGCTGACTTGTAGTGTTCTTGGCTGCAATGAGTTTGGGCACTTTCTCAATTCAGTATCTAATGGTGTGTGTCCAGGAAAAGTGCTGTTCCCTCATTTGATGCCTGGCTCAGTTGATAACACTCTCACCTCTGAGTAGGAAGGTTGTGGGTTCAAGCCCCATTCCAGAGAGCCGAGTGTAAAATTTAGGCTGATACTCTGAGTACAGCACAAGCACTGCAGCGGTTCAAGAAGACAGCTCAGCACCACCCTCCCAAGGGCAATTAGGAATGAGCCAACAAATGCTGACCTAGCCAGCGAAGCTCACATTCTGTAAAAAATGAACAGTAAAAAAAAACCTCTTATTACAGGACTGAGGGATAGGGCAGCACGGTGGCGCAGTAGGTAGTACTGCTGCCTCATGGCACCGAGGTCCCAGGTTCGATCCTGGTTCTGGGTCACTGTCCATGTGGAGTTTGCACATTCTCCCCGTGTGTGCGTGGGTTTTGCCCCCACAACCCACGTTCTCCTCGTGTGTGCGTGGGTTTCCTCCGGGCGCTCTGGTTTCCTCCCACAGTCCAAAGATGTGCAGGTTAGGTGGATTGGCTGTGATAAATTGCCCTTGGTGTCCAGAAAGGTTAGGTGGGGTTACTGGGTTACGGGGATAGGGTAGAGGCATGGGTAGGGTGCTCTTTCCAAGGGCCGGTGCAGACTTGATGGCTCAATGGCCACCTTCTGCACTGTAAATTCTATGATCTATGATCTATGTGCAGGGTAGGTGAAAAAGTACAGGACTGAGGGAGTGCTGTATTGTCAGAGACACCGACCATTGGCACGGCACCTCTCGGGTGAATGGAAAAGGTTGCATGACATTATTTGGATAAGCAGGAATGTTCTCCCTGGTGTCCTGGGCAATATTTATCCCTTAAACAACCTCACAAAAACATACTGTGCATGATTTAACGGAAAAAACTCAGGCTGATATTCTGAGGCCAGCATTTGTTGCCCATCCCTAGTTGCCCTTCAGAAGATGGTTGCGAGTTGCCTTCTTGCAGTCCCTGACGTATAGGTACACCCACTGTGCTGTTAGGGAGGGAGTTCTAGCATTTTGCCCCAGCAAGAGTGAAGGAACAGCAATATATTTTAATGTCAGGGTGGAGGGGAACCTCCAGGTGGTGGGGTTCCCAGGTATCTGCTGCTCTTGTTCTTCTAGATGGTAGTAGCCATGGGTTTGGAAGGTGCTGTCTAAGGAACCTTGGCGAGTTACTGTAGTCATCTTGTAGATGGCACACACCGACTGTTCATCGGTGTTGGAGGGTTTGAATGTTTGTTGAAGTGGAGCAATCAAACGGGCTGCTTTGTCCTGGATAGTGTTGAGCTTCTTGAGTGTTGTTGGAGCGGCACACATCCAGGCAAGTGGAGAGTATTCCATTACACTCCTGACTTGTGCCTTGTAGATGGTGGACAGGCTTTGGGGGGTCAGGACGTGAGTTACTCACCATAGGACTCCTAGCCTTTGGTCTGCCCTGGTAGCCACAGTATTAATATGGCCAGTCCAGTTCAGTTTCTGATTACTGGGAACACAAAAGATGTTGATTGTGGGGGATTCAGCGATGGTAATGCTATTGAATGTCAAGGGGGCGATGGTTAGATCCTCTCTTGTAGGAAATGGTCATTGCCTGGCACTTGTGTGGTGCGAATGTAACTTGCCACTTGTCAGCCCAAGCCTGGATATTGTCCAGGTCTTGCTGCATTTGGACATGGACTGCTTCATTATTTGAGGAGTCACGAATGGTGCTGAATGTTGTGCAGTCATCTGCAAACATCCCCACTTCTGACCTTATGATGGAAGGAAGGTCACTGAAGAAGCAACTGAAGATGGTTGGGCCTAGGACACTACGCTGAGGAACTCCTGTAGTGATGTCCTGGAACTGAGATGACTGATCTCCAACCGCCACAACCATCTTCCTTTGTACAAGGTATGATTCCCACCAGCAGAGAGTTTCCCTCTTGACTCTAGTTTTGCTAGGGCTCCTTGATGCCATACTCGGTCAAATGCTACCTTGATGTCAAGGGCAGTCACCTCACCTCTGGTATTCAGCCCTTTTGTCCATGTTTGAACCAATGAGGCCAGGAGCTGAGTGACCCTAGCGGAAGCCAAACTGAGCATCCGTGAGCAGGTTATTGCCGAGTAAGTGCCGCTTGATAGCACTGTTGATGACTCCTTCCATCACTTTGCTGATGATGAAGAGTAGACTGATAGGGAGGTAATTGGCTGGGTTGCATTTGTCCTGTTTCTTGTGTACAGGACACACCTGGGCAATTTTCCACATTGCCGGGTAGATGCCAGTGATATAGCTGTACTGGAACAGCTTGGCTAGGAACGCAGCAAGCTCTGGAGCACAAGTCTTCAGTATTACACAGGCAACCTGGCATCTGGCCATCTTAGCACTGCCAACCTGGCACCCTGGCAATGCCCCTGCCAACCTTGTAGATGTCAGGCTGGCCATGTCAAGGTGCCCGGGTGGCAGCGAGAGTGCCAATGTATCTTCCTGCCCAGACACCGGCCACCTGGGGCCGCTGATGGCCTGGGAGACCCCCCCCAGGTGTCGTTACATCTGGTCCATGCTTGCGTGGATCAGTGCCAAATGGCGCCATGGTAAGGTCTCCCAGGTGTTCATTCCCGGGCCTTGGGCACATTGGGCACTGACATATTTAAGTGCGCCTAGGCGCTGGAATGTGGCGACTCGGGCTTTTCACAGTAACTTCATTGAAGCCTACTTGTGACAATAAGCGATTATTATTATTAACTGCTCCTTAAATATGTAAATCGCGACGTCTCGTGAGATCTTGTTAGAGTCCATTCAATTGCGACCATTACCTGGTCATCATCGCATTTGCTCATAGTGGGACCTTGTGTGCAAATTGCCTGCTGCAAAACGCTAGTGACTGCATTTCAAACATACTTAACTAACTGTTAAATACATTAGAATCTCCTGAATTTAATGATTTTGGTTTAAAAATAACTAAAGAGCTGGGTGGAAGAATGTTTTAATTGAAAGACAACAAAAGAGACCATTTTCCTTTTTTATTCTATCATGGGATATGTGATGCTTGATTAATGACACCAGAAGCGAGATTGGATGACAATTGAAGGCTTTATTGGACTAAATGTTTCCCCCAGCAGCGCAGGTACAGAATGCGGCTGCTTGGGAGACACAGACTCTTATACTCCGCCTTGCTGGGCGGAACCAGCAGGCAGGCTTCACCAGTGATCTTCATGCCTCAGGTACATCCCACACCAATGGTCTTACAGTCTCAACCTAGGTACCATAATACCCCTAATACAGACTACCATATTCACCCCCAGTTAAAAAAGAGTCCGGTGGGGGTGGTGGTCTCGCGCCATACAGTGGTACAGTGTTTTGCCTTATTACATTACATAACTATTTACAGTATTTATTTTACATATCCATGTCAGAATGAAGCAATTAGTCGATCGGGGGCTCTGGTTGTCCTCTGTGATCGTCGCAGTTTTGGCAGTGATGCAGGCGCCACCTCGTGCATCCGTGACTCCGGGAGCGTGACTTTGGCTTCTTCGGTAGCTTCATCACCCCTGGATGGGACCAGTGGAAGAACCGATCCACCTGGAAAGGGAGCAGCCGTGAGGTGCGCCGGTGGGAGGGAGGGTGGGGGGGGGTGCGTGGAGGGGGATCCAGCGGGCGCCAGGTCCCGTAGGGAGACCATATCCTGCCGGCCGTCGGGATACGCCACATAGGCGTACTGAGGGTTAGTGTGAAGGAGGTGGACCCTCTCTACCAATGGGTCCGACTTGTGCGCCCGCACGTGTTTGCGGAGCAGAATGGGTCCAGGAGCTGCCAGCCAGGTTGGGAGTGAGGTCCCGGAGGAGGACTTCCTAGGGAAGACAAGGAGACGTTCATGAGCTGTTTCGTTTGTCGTGGTACACAGCAGTGATCGGATGGAGTGGAGTGCATCGGGAAGGACCACCTGCCAGTGGGAGACTGAGAGATTCCTGGACCGTAGGGCCAGTAGGACGGTCTTCCAGTCCGTTCCGTTCTCCCTCTCTACCTGTCCGTTTCCCTGGGGGTTATAACTGGTTGTCCTGCTCGAGGCGATGCTCTTGCTGAGCAGGAATTGACGCAGTTCGTCGCTCATGAAGGAGGACCCCCTATCGCTGTGTATGTAGGCGGGGAAACCGAACAGGGTAAAGATACTGTGGAGGGCTTTTATGATGGTGGCTGCCGTCATGTCGGGGTAGGGAATGGCGAATGGGAACCGGGAGTATTCGTCAATCACGTTCAGGAAGTATGTGTTGCAGTCGGTGGAGGGGAGCGGCCCTTTGAAATCCATACTGAGGCGGTCAGAGGGACAGGAAGCCTTTATCAGGTGCGCTTTCTCTGGCCTGTAGAAGTGCAGCGTGCACTCCGCGCAGATTTGGCAGTTCCTGGTGGCGGTCCTGACCTCCTCGAGGGAGGAGGGCAGGTTGCGGGTCTTGATAAAATGGAAGAATCGAGATACCCCCAGGTGGCAGAAGTCCTCATGGAGGGCCCGGAGTCGGTCCACTTGTGTGTTGGCACATGTGCCGTGGGATAGGGCATCAAAAGGCTCGTTTAGCTTCCCAGGATGTTACAGGATCTCATAGTTGTAGGTGTAGAGGTCGATCCTCCACCGTAAGATCTTATCGTTCTTTATCTTGCCCCGCCGTGCATTATCGAACATGAAAGCTACCGACCGTTGGTCAGTGAGGAGCGTGAATCTCCTGCCGGCCAGGTAATGCCTCCAGTGCCGCACAGCTTCTACTATGGCCTGGGTTTCCTTTTCCACGGGGGAATGACGGATTTCTGAAGCATGGAGGGTGCGGGAAAAAAAGGCCACGGGCTTGCTCGCTTGTTTGAGGGTGGCCGCCAGAGCTACGTCAGACGCATCGCTCTCGACTTGGAAGGGAAGGGATTCATCGATTGCGTGCATCGTGGCCTTTGCAATGTCCGCTTTGATGCGGCTGAAGGCCTGGCGGGCCTCTGCCGACAGGGGGGAAACTGAGGATTGGATTAGTGGGCGGGCCTTGTCGGCATAATTGGGGACCCACTGGGCGTAATATGAAAACAATCATCCCAGGCAGCGTTTCAGGGCCTTGGAGCAGTGGGGGAGGGGAAACTCCATGAGGGGGCGCATGCGTTCGGGATCTGGGCCCATGACTCCATCATGCACTACATAGCCGAGGATGGCTAGACGGTCGGTGCTGAACATGCATTTGTCCTTGTTGTAGGTTAAGTTAAGGGTTTTTGCGGTATGGAGGAATTTGCGGAGGTTGGTGTCGTGGTCCTGCTGGTCGTGGCCGCAGATGGTGACATTGTCGAAGTACGGAAACGTGGCCCGCAAACCGTACCGGTCAACCATTCGGTCTATCTCCCGTTGGAAGACTGAGACTCCATTTGTGACACCGAAGGGAACCCTTAGGAAGTGGTAGAGCCGCCCATCTGCTTCGAATGCAATGTACTTGCGGTCGTCCGGGTGGATGGGGAGCTGGTGGTAGGTGGATTTGAGATCCACCATGGAAAAAACCTTGTATTGTGCAATCTGATTGACCAAATCCGATATGCGGGGGAGAGGGTACGCGTCGAGATGCGTACACCTGTTGATGGTCTGACTATAATCGATGACCATCCTGTGCTTCTCCCCGGTCTTTACAACCACTGCTTGAGCTCTCCAGGGACTGTTGCTAGCATCGATAATACCTTCCTTCAGTAGCCGTTGGACTTCCGACCTAATGAAGGTCCGGTCCTGGGCACTGTACCGTCTGCTCCTGGTGGCGACGGGTTTGCAATCCGGGGTGAGGTTCGCAAAAAAGGATGGTGGGTCGACTTGAGGGTCACGAGGCTGCAGACAGTGAGGGGGGTATAGGGCCGCCAAATTTAAAAGTTAAGCTCTGGAGGTTGCATTGGAAGTCCAATCCCAAGAGCGTGGCAGCGCAGAGGTGAGGGAGGACGGAAATTTTGTAATTCTCTTCCCTGGACCGTGAGGTTTGCTACGCAGAACTCCTTGATCCCTACAGAGTGAGACACGGAGGAGAGGGAGATTTTTTGGTTAACTGCGTGTATGGGAAGAGCACAGCGGCTTACCGTGTTGGGGTGTATGAAGCTCTCTGTGCTCCCGGAGTCGATCAGGCAGGATGTTTTGCGTCCGTTGATGAGTACGGTCATCGTCGCGGTCGAGAGTGTTCGGGGTCGAGACTGGTCCAGGGCCACCGAGGTGAGTCGTAGTACAAATTGGAGATTTTCCTCGGGCGGTGTGTGGTCATCCGAATCGGGGTCCTGAGACTCCAGCAAAGATGGCGGTGCCACGGGTTGCACATGGCTGGGGGTGGGCGAGATGGCGGCACCCACGCATCGCACGTGGTCCCTGGAGAACAAGATGACGGTGCCCGGGGCCCGCACATGGCTCGGGAAAATGAAGATGGCGGCCCCCGCGGCCCGCACGTGGCCCGTGGAGAGAGTTGTGGTGCCGGCCCCGGTTCTCCCCCGGAGACAGCAGCGACCACCCGTGCCTGGCATACTGCCACAAAATGGCCCTTTTTGCCACAACCTTTGCAGGTGGAGGAGCGGGCCGGGCAGCGCTGCTGGAGGTGCTTGGCTTGCCCCCAAAAATAACAGCGGGGCCCCCCTGGGGTTGCCTGGTAGCCGCGCGGCACAAGCTTGTGGGGGGATGGGGGACGCATCAGGGTCGGCCGCGGGTGGGTTCCAAGCTGCCCAAGGGGCTGCCGCGTGGTCGGGAATATACGCGCGGGCGTTTCGGGAGGCGACATGCAGGGAGCTAGCAAGGGCCCGTGCCTCCTTGAGGTCTAGTGTCTCTTTCTCCAGCAGCCGCTGACGGATTTGGGAGGACAGCATACCTGCAACGAATGTGTTCCGGATTAAAAGTTCTGTGTGGTCGCTGGCTGAAACTTACGGGCAGTCACAGTTCCTACCCAGTACCAGGAGCGCGCGATAGAATTCATCCAGCGATTTCCCCCGGGATTTGTCGTCTTGTCGTTAGCAGATGCCGGGCGTAAACCTGGTTTACTGGGCAAATGTAGTGTCCTTTCAACAGGGCCATCGCGACCTCGAAATCGTCCTCATCATCGATGAGGGTGTAAATCTCTGGGCTCATCCTCGAGTGGAGAACTTGATGTTTCTGGTCCTCCGTGGGTGCAGTCGTGGCCATCCTGAGGTACCGTTTGAAGCACACCAGCCAGTGTTTGAAGGTTACCGCTGAGTTTGCCGTGTGGGGGCTGAGTTGCAGACACTCCGGCTTGATTCGGAGCTCCATTCTTTAAACTCTAGTCCAATAAATAAATTGATGCTCGATCAATGACTCCAGAAGGGAGATTGGATGACAATTGAAGGCTTTATTGGACTAGATGTTTCCCCCAGCAGCGCAGGTACAGAATGCAGCTGCTAGGGAGACACAGACTCTTATACTCCGCCTTGTTGGGCGGAACCAGCAGGCAGGCTTCACCAATGATCTTCATGCCTCAGGTACCTCCCACACCAATGGTCTTACAGTCTCAACCTAGGTACCGTAATACCCCTAATACAGACTACCACAAAAACGTGTCACTGACTGGGCTAACATTTTCTGGTCATCCTTAATTGACCTAGAACTGAGTTACCTGCTGGGCCATTTCTAAGAGCACTTCAATCACATTGCGGTGAATCTGGAGTAACATGTAGACCAGACCAGATAAGGATGGCAGATTTCCTTCCCTAAAGGACATTAATGAACCATATGAGTTTTTATGACAATCAATGATAGCTCCATGGCACCATTCGTGACACTATATTATCATTCCAGAGTTTTTTGTTAATCAATTTGACTTATTAATTAATTGAATTCAAAATTCCAGCAGCTGCCATGGTGGGATTCGAACCCATCTCCCCACTGTATTAGCCTGGGCCTCTTGATTACTAGTCCAGTGACATTCTCCCTGAACTTGAACTGGAAGTCAAGAAAAAATACAGCCAACATACAGTTGTTTTCAATGTGAAATCTTGCCTTTGTAGAATGTCCTGCCAGGAATTTCCTCATTTAGTTTCCTTGCTGTTCTTGCTTTTCTGATCCACATGGCTCCATGAAATAGGAGATGAAACCACCTTAAAAACTATCAGAAAAGCAATTAAAAGAAACAGCAGTGCAAAGTTTCACTTGCATCTATGTATATAGGTGCATGCGCCTATACATGCACCTCACTTCTGGAGTCATTGATCGAGCATCAATGTGTACATACATACATACACATGTAGGTGTGTGTATGTTGCAGAATGAAAAATAATGGGCGGGATTCCCCCATCGGGTGGGTAAGTGCCGACGCCGGAGTAAAAACGGGAGTGTTTTACCCCAGTGTCGGCGCCGTTCCGGGACCCCATTCTGCGGCCCACAGGGGGCTAGGACGGCGCTGGAGCGGCCTCCAGTTGCCAATCCTGGCCTGAACCCGGCGCCGCGGGGTCCGCGCATGCGCAGTGGGCAGGCGCCAACTAGCGCATGCACAGTGGCCTTCTTCCCCGCACCGGCCCCGACGCCAAATGGCGCGGGGATACAGGTGACGGTGCGGAGGAAAGGAGGTCAGGGGGCAGAGAGGCCGGCCCACCGATCAGTGGGCCCCGATCATGGGCCAGGCCACCACGGAGGCCCCTCCCCCCCCCCACAGGCCGCCCCCGGACCCTTCAATGCCAAAGTCCCGCCGGCTCAGAGAATGTTAGAACGGCGCCGGCGGGACTCTGCTTTTTGATGACGGCCGCTCGGCCCATCCGGGCCAGAGAATTGGCGCGCCGGCCCGGGCTGGCATCGTGGCGCGATTCGCGCTGCGCTGATTCTCCGACCCGGCAGAGGTCGGAGAATTCAGCCCAATGTGTTTCATCACTGGTTTAAATATATTATCGGCTTTAAAGTTTGTTGTGGTTGCTCAGTGCTTATTTGCTTAGTTGCCTGGCTACATATATTTAGGTGACATCATCTTGTGGGCCTAGCAGTGGTTCCTGACATCTGTCAGCCTGCTCATTGAAGCAGCTGCTGAAGCAGTTTCCCTTTTGAACTACTTGAAATATATTTTTCATTCCCAAGCTTTATCCTTCCGGGCCCTTCTCACCCTCCCCCACTGCCGCCAAATAATTTTGCGCATCATTTTGCTCTCAAAATAATTAGCTGTAAAGTGCTTTGTGAAGGCCTGAAGTTGTGAAAGGTGCTATGCAAGTTCTTTTTTTTCTTTCAAATGGTTCAATGGTGCTCGAGCCATGACCTCCCTGGGAGACTGCAGAGACAAAACCACATCTTCTATTCTCTGGCATACGCCAATAGTGTGTTGTATCATCATAATGCCTTTAGGATATCCACTGGCTTGCATCCCCTCTCCTCTACCTCCCCCCCCCCCCCCCCCCCACTCCCCCATCCCACTGCATGGGGTTGCCAACTTTCCAGGATTTCCATGGAATCCGCAGAAATGAAAGATTAATCTCATGGACACAGCTGAGAGCAAATCTTTTTTTTTTAAAGTATGTTTATTCAGAATTTTTCAACAAAAATTTTCAACCATTCAAACCCCACCCCGTAACAAAAAAGAAAAGAAAAATACCAGAGCAAGACATAGACAATCCAACATAATACAGAACTTGTACAATGGGTTCCTCCCGCACATATTGACTTTCCCATATGTTTATGTTTTTCCTTTCTCAAGTGCCCCTCGGAAAAAACCCTTTCCCCGCCCACCCTTATACCCCCCCGAAAGAGACACCGCCCCCCTCCCCTCCCCCCCCTCCCTCCCTGGATTGCTGCTGCTGCCGACCTCCCTCCATCTAACGCTCCGCGAGATAGTCTAGGAACGGTTGCCACCGCCTGAAGAACCCCTGCACAGACCCTCTCAAGGCAAACTTTATCCTCTCCAGCTTGATGAACCCTGCCATGTCATTTATCCAGGCTTCCACTCTGGGGGGCTTCGCGTCTTTCCACAATAGCAAGATCCTCCGCCGGGCTACCAGGGACGCAAAGGCTAGGATACCGGCCTCTTTCGCCTCCTGCACTCCTGGCTCGTCCGTCCCTCCAAATAGTGCCAGCCCCCAACTTGGCTTGACCTGGACTTTCACCACCTTAGACATAGTCGTCGCAACACCCCTCCAGAACCCATCCAGTGCCGGGCACGACCAGAACATATGGGCGTGGTTCGCCGGGCCTCCTGAGCACCTCCCACATCTGTCCTCCACCCCAAAGAACCTACTCAGCCTCGCCCCTGTCATATGCGCTCTGTGAATAACCTTAAACTGTATCAGGCTAGGCCTGGCACACGAGGAAGAGGAATTAACCCTACTTAGGGCATCAGCCCACAGACCCTCTTCAATCTCCTCCCCCAACCCCTCCTCCCATTTGCCCTTCAGCTCCTCTACCAAAGCCTCCTCCTCTTCTTTCATCTCCTGATATATAGCCGACACCTTGCCCTCTCCGACCCATATACCTGAAATCACCCTGTCCTGAATCCCCTGTGCCGGGAGCAACGGGAATTCCCTCACCTGTCGCCTCACAAACGCCCTCACTTGCATGTACCTGAAAGCGTTTCCCGGGGGTAGCCCAAACTTCTCCTCCAGCTCCCCTAGGCTCGCAAATGTCCCATCGATGAACAGGTCCCCCATTCTTCTAATCCCTGCCTGATGCCAGCTCTGAAACCCTCCGTCCATCCTTCCTGGGACAAACCGATGGTTATCTCTGATCGGGGACCACATTGAGGCTCCCGTCGCACCCCTGTATCATCTCCACTGCCCCCAGATCTTTAGCGTTGCCATCACCACCGGACTCGTGGTGTACCTTGTCGGCGAGAGCGGCAGCGGTGCCGTCACCAGCGCCCCCAGACTCGTTCCTTTGTAGGACGCCATCTCCAACCTCTTCCATGCTGCCCCCTCTCCCTCCATCACCCATTTACGGATCATCGCCACGTTGGCTGCCCAATAGTAGCCACCCAGATTCGGCAACGCCAGCCCTCCTCTATCTCTACTACGGTCCAGAAATCCCCTCCTTACCCTCGGGGTCTTGTTTGCCCACACAAAACCCATAATGCTCCTGCCTACCCTCTTAAAAAAGGCCCTGGTGATCATAATTGGAAGGCATTGGAACAGAAAAAGAAACCTCGGGAGGACCATCATTTTAATCGACTGTACTCTGCCCGCTAGCGAGAGTGGCAACATGTCCCATCGTTTGAAGTCCTCCTCCATCTGCTCCATCAGCCGCGTCAAATTAAGTTTATGCAGGGCCCCCCAACTCCTAGCTACTTGGATCCCCAAGTACCGAAAGCTCCTTTCCGCCCTCCTCAACGGTAGGTCGTCTATCCCTCTTCCCTGGTCCCCTGGATGCACCACAAAGAGCTCACTTTTCCCTACGTTGAGTTTATAGCCCGAGAAGTCCCCAAGCTCCCTTAGGATCTGCATGACCTCCACCATCCCCTCCACTGGATCCGCCACATACAGCAACAGGTCGTCTGCATACAGCGACACTCGATGCTCCGCTCCCCCTCGGACCACCCCCCTCCATTTCCTGGACACCCTTAATGCCATGGCCAAAGGTTCAATTGCTAATGCAAACAACAGCGGGGACAGGGGGTACCCCTGCCTCGTCCCTCGATACAGCCGAAAATACTCCGACCTCCGCCGATTCGTAACCACACTCGCCACCGGGGCTCTAAATAGGAGCTTAACCCAACTGATAAACCCCTCCCCAAGCCCAAACCTCCGCAACACTTCCCAGAGATACTTCCACTCTACTTGGTCAAAGGCCTTCTCCGCATCCATAACTGCCACTATCTCCGCTCTCCCTCCACCGATGGCATCATTATCACGTTTAGGAGCCTCCGCACATTGGTGTTTAGCTGCCTGTCCTTTACAAATCCCGTCTGGTCCTCGTGAATCACCCCCGGGACACAGTCCTCAATCCTCGTAGCCAGCACTTTTGCCAGCAACTTAGCACCACATTAAGGAGCGAAATCGGCCTAGACGACCCACATTGCAGTGGGTCCTTATCCCGCTTCAGGATCAAAGAGATCATCGCCTCAGACATTGTCGGGGGCAGGGTCCCCCCCTCCCTTGCCTCATTGAAAGTCCGCACCAGCAACGGGGCTAACAGGTCTACGTACTTCCTGTAGAACTCAACCGGGAACCCATCTGGTCCCGGGGCCTTCCCCGCCTGCATGCTCCCCAGGCCTTTAATCAGCTCCTCCAACCCAATTGGCGCCCCCAAACCAGCCACCTCCTGCTCCTCCACCCTAGGGAACCTCAGTTGATCCAAAAATCGTCGCATCCCCTCTTCCCCCGCTGGGGGCTGAGATCTGTACAGCTCCTCATAGAAGGCCTTAAATGCCTCATTTACTTTCACCGCACTCCACACCATAGTTCCTCTGCCATCCTTGACTCCACCTATCTCCCTCGCTGCCATCCTCTTACGGAGCTGATGTGCCAGCACCCGGCTCGCCTTCTCCCCATACTCATACGTCGCCCCCTGTGCTTTCCTCCACTGTGCCTCTGCCTTCCCTGTGGTCAACAGGTCGAATTCCGTCTGGAGACTTCGCCTCTCCCTAAGTAGTCCCTCCTCGGGGACCTCTGCATATCTCCTGTCCACCCTTAAAATCTCCCCCACTAACCTCTCCCTTTCCCTGCCCTCTCTCCTCCCTGTGAGCCCTGATGGAGATTATCTCTCCCCTGACCACCGCCTTCAGCGCCTCCCATACTACTCCCACCTGCACCTCCCCATTGTCGTTGGCCTCCAAATACCTTTCAATGCACCCCCATACCTCCCGCACACCTCCCCATCTGCCAGTAATCACACATCCAAACGCCACAGCAGGCATTGGTCCCTCCCCTCTCCCAACTCCAGTTCCACACAGTGCGGGGCGTGGTCTGAGATGGCTATGGCCGAATACTCCGTTCCCTCCACCTTCGGGATCAGCGCCCTGCTCAGAACAAAGAAATCTATCCGGGAGTAGGCTTTGTGTACGTGGGAGAAAAAAGAAAATTCCCTGGCCAGGGGCCTGGCAAATCTCCACGGATCCACTCCCCCCATCTGGTCCATAAACCCCCTAAGCACCTTGGCCGCAGCCGGCCTCTTCCCCGTCCTAGATCTGGAACGATCTAATGCTGGGTCCAACACCGTGTTAAAATCCTCTCCCATTATCAAGCTTCCAACCTCCAGGTCCGGAATGCACCCCAACATACGCTTCATAAATCCAGCATCGTCCCAGTTCGGGGCGTATACGTTTACCAATACCACCCACGCCCCCTGCAGCCTACCATTCACCATCACGTATCGACCTCCATTGTCCACTACTATGTTCTTGGCCTCAAACGACACCCGCTTCCCCACCAGTAATGCCACCCCTCTATTCTTCGCATCCAGCCCCGAATGGAACACCTGTCCTACCCATCCCTTTCTTAACCTGACCTGGTCTGCCACCTTCAAATGTGTCTCCTGAAGCATGACCACGTCTGCCTTCAGTCCCTTTAAGTGCGTGAACACTCGGGCCCTCTTAACCGGCCCATTCAAGCCCCTCACATTCCACGTTATCAGCCGGATGGGGGGCTTCCCAACCCCCCAACCCCCCCCTGCCGACGAGCCATCTCCTGTTTTAGGCCAGTCCTGTGCCCGCGCCTCCCGCACCCTCCAGTCGGCCAGACGGGGGACCCCCGCCCCGACCACCTCTTCTGTTTTCAGTTCCCCCCTCGGCCAATGCAGCAGCAACCCTATTTCCCCCCCCTCCCCCCTTCCCCCTCCCCCGCTAGATCCATATCTAGCTCTTTTGCTCCCCCCATAACACTCCCGTAAGTCAGCTGACCCCGGCTTCCCCCGCCTTCCCGTTGACCCCCCCCCCCCCCCCCCCGGTGTGGAAATCCCCCCTCCTCCTCCTCCCCGGTAATCGGTGAGCGCTCCTCCATCCCCCCCCTCCGCCCTTCCCTAACGTGGGAAAAAGCCCAAGCTGTCCTGAGCCAGCCCTGTCCCCTCTGGCGCAGCTCCTGTTGCGGCCTTATCCCAATTCCCTCATCCCCGAGCCTCCCCTCCCTCCAGCACCGGCGCCCACATTCCCCACAGTCTCCCCATCAGATCTCTTCCCCTATCCCCATCCATTGCCCCACCCGTGGAACATTCCCTACGCATAGCTAAAACCCTGTATACAACCGACATCCCCCCCATAACCACAGACCCTCAGTTTGAGTCCAATTTTTCAGTTTGAATAAAGGTCCAAGCCTCTTCAGGAGTTTCAAAGTAGTGGTGTCGATCCTGAAACGTGACCCACAATCGCGCTGGCTGCAGCATTCCGAATCTCACCCCCTTCCTATGCAGTACTGCCTTGGCCCGATTAAAACCAGCTCTCTTCTTTGCCACCTCCGCGCTCCAGTCCTGGTAGATTCGGATCATCGCATTCTCCCATCTGCTGCTCCGCTCTTTCTTGGCCCATCTCAGGACACACTCTCTGTCCACGAAACGATGAAACCTCACCACTACCGCCCTTGGCGGCTCGTTGGCCTTGGGTCTCCTCGCCAGGACCCGATTAGCCCCATCTAGCTCCAGGGGACTCGGAGAGGCCTCCGCACCCATCAGCGAATGGAGCATCGTGCTCACATATGCCCCGGCATCGGTCCCCTCCACCCCTTCAGGGAGACCCAGAATCCGAAGATTCTTCCTCCTCGACCTGTTCTCCAGGTCCTCGAATCTTTCGGCCCACCTCTTGTGGAGCGCCTCGTGCGCCTCCATCTTCACCGCCAGGCCTAAGATCTCGTCCTTGTTCTCGGTGGCTTTTTCCCGCACCTCTCGGATCTCTACCCCTTGGGCCTTCTGGGTCTCTTTCAGCCCCTCGATCGCCGTCAGCAGTGGCGCCAGCACCTCTTTCTTAAGCTCCTTCACGCAGCGCCTGAGAAACTCCTGCTGCTCCGGCCCCCATGCTGCTCGATCTCCGCTCTCCGCCATCTTGTTTTTCCTCGCTCGTTTCTTTCGCTGCTCCAAAGCCGCTTTTTTTACCGCTCCACTTCTGGTCCACTCCATATACTATGGAAGGGGGACCTTGCTCTCACCTTCCCACACGGGAAGTCGTCGGAAAATTTCCGTTGGGGCTCCTCTTGAGAGCCCAAAAGTCCGTTCTAGCGGGAGCCGCCGAAATGCGCGGCTTAGCTCCGCATCGCCGCAACCGGAAGTCGCTGAGAGCAAATCTAATTAGAAACATCACACCGGAATTAAAAAAGAATTGTGTATTTTATTTATTTTTCCATTGACACTCTTATTCATTATTTATGGAAACAGCAACAATTGGGTAATGTCATGCCCTTTGAAGGCATATCCTATGTACAACTTCAAATATGGACTGTGTTCATATGGAAGCTTCTGGAACTGTCTTTTTTTTAATGCTTACAAGATGGCCACCAATTATCAGGTGACCGTTGCTACTTAAACACGGACTGTTTCAAGTTCCTGATTGAATCACCCTGGGTAGTGGCTCCTCCTTGAATGGACATGCCCAAGCAGTACACCTTTGTGGAATTCACATTTGCCAATGTTCATAGTTTAGTCCAAATTCTGAATCAGCTCCATGTCTCCAAGTTTGCAATTTAACAAAAGAAAACAAAAGAGACCAGTTATCCACAAGTGAGTGTGAATGGCTATAAACTATCTCCTAATGTGTAGTAATAGCCTCAGACTACCAATTCATTCTGAGTGGACAATGCAAGTATTGGTCATGTGACCAAAACCCAAGCTTGAGATAACACATTTTATTTTCCAAAGACCCAAGCATTCTGCAAAGAACATCACAGCAGAATGCCAGCAACAGACCAAGGCGGTAACAGTGAAGTCTTTTAAAACTGGGATTTTAAAAAAGCCTGATTTCTAACTCACATTTAAATGTAAAGACATTTGACCTCAAAACCACAAGTACCTAACTTTGTGACCTGCTGAGTGTTCATCTCTTGAAAGTAATCCTGCAATAATCCTGATATCCGCCTTCAGTAATTTTAACTCATCTAAATTACAATTCAAGAGTGGAAAAGACAAATTTCCTTTACTAAGATGGCAATGACTGTTGTGCAACAAGCCAGATATGTGAACCATCTTTTGTTTACAACTAATAAATGTACACTTTTCTCGCTAACTGAATTTTTTTCTGGTGTGTGTGTGTTTGTGTGTTTAGACTGTTTGGGCAAAGGCATAAATAAATAATCATCATTGTTTAAGCCCCCAGAAGCTTGCAGCACTTATTAAAATTGACCACACACTCTGGAGCCTAAGAGACACACATATCTTCCACTCCAAAAAACACACAGGTTAAAGACGGTAAGTGAAAGGATGCAAGACTTTTGGTTCACTAGTTTTTTCAAAAGAATTCCAATTAAGAGGCAATCCACCTAACCTGCACATCTTTGGGTTATGGGGGTGAGACCCATGCAGACACGGGGCCAGGGGGAGGGGGAGAGGGAAATGTGCAAATGTCACACAGACAGTGACTCGTGCCCGGGATCGAACCTGGATCCTCGGCGCCATGAGGATGCAGTGCTAACTACGGCACCACCGTGCTGACCTGGATTTTAGTTCACTCCTGCCCCTGTCTGTAACAATAATAAAAAGCATTTGGAGGATGGAGATCATCTGATGAAGTCTATAGGAATATGTTAACCAAAATCCGTAATGCGACATTGCCCTTTCCTCACCCTTGTTCCACCACGCCCAGAGATTAATGACCGACCCTTCCTTTTCCAATTTGCATCCTCTTTGGTTGGTAATGAGCAGCAGAATGGTGGGTGAATAATCTCCAGACTAATCCCTCAAAGTGGTCTTGAAATGTTCACTAAAAGGAGCCTAATTTTTCAACCACCCTTTCCATCACTATTCTTTTTTTTTAAATTTAGAGTACCAAATTGTTTTCCAATTAAGGGGCAATTTAGCATGGCCAATCCACCTAGTCTGCACATCTTTGGGTTGTGGGGGTGAAACCCACGTAAACACGGGGAGAATGTGCAAACTCCACACGGACAGTGACCCAGAGCCGGGATCGAACCTGGGACCTTGGCGCTGTGAGGCAGCAGGGCTAACCCACTGCACCACCGTGCTGCCACTTCCATCACTCCTCTAGCAAGATGTTCAAAATGCATCCGGATGCTTCTCCCTGTTGGAAAGAAGTTGGTGCAGTCCTCCATATGGCTGACTGTACTTAAAGGGGTACTGTAATATCCTGATCAAAACATTGGCCAGTAACTCCCTCAGAAAGGCATTGCCATTCTCACCGGACTTACATTTGCTGGGAAGTGGGGGAGGTCAGACTGGAGAGAATGTCAGTCCAGGGGGTCAGGGCCAGGCCGGAGGGGCGAGTCAGTCCGGGAGAGGAGAGGGTCGGACTGGAGGGGGGTGAGTCAGTCTGGGAGAGGGGGAAGGGTTATTCAGGGAACTAGGTCGGACTTCCCGGGGCCCGACTCATGCGCGTTGCGAATGGGATAACAAAGCGGCCGAAACCCGCACTGCACAGGTGCAGACGTCTGAGAACCGCACTGCGCATGTGCAATGACGCACAGAGAGTCAGGACGCCAACGTCATGACGTGTTCGAACTGTGGCACCACTCATTTAAAGAAGCACTGCCCTGCAAGAGGCAGACACTGTTTAAACTGCAGGAAGCCAGGCCACTATGCAGCCCTGTGCAGATCTTGATGTACCATCAATTGACGACAGACGAGGAGTCGGGAGAAAAACTGTGGCTTTAATCAGCTTAAAGTCACCTGCTGGCAGCCGGTCCCAGAATGAGGGCAGGGCTGGAGGTTAGCCACCTTTATACATGAGCCTGAGGGGAGGAGCCACAGGCGGAGCCAGCAGGGACAAGCCCAGGCATGTAACAATACAACAGTACAATACAATACAATACAGTGGTTTACCACATTCACCCCTTGTTTAAAAAAAAGAGTCCGGCGGGGGTGAAGTGGACGGGTTGAGTTATAGATCGAGTCTGTCGGGGGCTTTGACTCTCCGCCGCCGTGACCGCCTCAGTCCCGGCTGTGGTGTGGATATTGATGTCGGATGAGGTGTTGAGGCCTGCGTGTCCAGGACCGTGTCGTCTTCTGCGCCTTGTAGTAGATGAGTAGCAATGGGGGGAGACGGTGTAGGGTTGGGGGTATTGGTGATGGTCACTGGGGAACCTGCGAGTGCCAAATCCCGAAGCGAGACTATGTCCTCCCGACCGTCAAGGTGTGCCACCTAGACATATTGGGGGTTAGCATGGAAGAGAAGGACCTTTTCGACCAGTGGATCCGACTTATGACTCCTCGCATGCTTCCGGAGGATCACGGGCCCTGGGACTGTCAGCCAGGACGGGAGAGAGACCCCTGAGGTGGACTTCCTGGGGAAAACAAACATTCTCTCATGAGGGGTAACATTGGTGGCGGTACACAGGAGTGACCGGATGGAGTGGAGCGCATCGGGAAGGACCTCCTGCCAATGGGAGACTTCTAGACCGTAGGGCAAGAAGGACGGCCTTCCAGACCGTCATGTTCTCCCTCTCCACCTGTCCGTTTCCCCGGGGGTTGTAGCTGGTAGTCCTGCTTGAGGTGATGCCCTTGCTAAGCAGGAACTGACGCAGCTCATCACTCATGAAGGAGGAACCCCGATCGCTATGGATGTAAGTGGGGAAACCGCACAAGGTGAAGAGGCCGTGCAGGGCCTTGATGACTGTAGCAGAGGTCATGTCAGGGCATGGTATGGTGAAAGGGAAATGTGAGTACTCATCAATGATGTTGAGGAGGTACACGTTACTGTCAGTGGAGGGGAGGGGCCCTTTAAAATCGACGCTGAGGTGCCCAAAGGGGCGGGAGGCCTTTACCAGGTAAGCTCTGTCTGGCCGATAAAAGTGCGGTTTGCACTCCGCGCAGACCTGGCAGTCCCTGGTCATGGTCCTGACCTCGATGGAGTAAGGCAGGTTGCGGGCTTTGATGCAGTGGAAGAACCGGGTGACCCCTGGGTGACAAAGGTCATTGTGGAGGGCCCGAAGTCGGTCTACTTGTGTGCTGGCACATGTACCACGTGATAGGGCATCTGGGGGCTCATTGAGCTTCCCAGATCGATACAAGATATCATAATTGTAGGTGGAGAGTTCGATCCTCCACCTCAGGATCTTGTCATTCTTGATCTTGCCCCGCTGCGTATTGTTAAACATGAAGGCAACCGACCGTTGGTCAGTGAGGAGAGTGAATCGCCTGCCGGCCAGGTAATGCCTCCAATGTCGCACAGCTTCCACAATGGCTTGAGCTTCCTTTTCGACGGAGGAGTGTCGAATTTCGGAGCCCTGGAGGGTACGGGAGAAGGAAGCCACGGGCCTGCCCCCCTGGTTGAGGGTAGCGGCCAGGGCAAAGTTGGACGCATCACTCTCCACTTGGAACGGGATGGACTAGTTTACTGCGTGCATCGTGGCTTTGGCAATTATCTGTTTTGATGCGGTTGAAAGCCAGGCGGGCCTCAGCCGTCAGGGGAATAAGGGTGGATTTAATGAGTGGGCGGCCTTGTCCGTATAATTAGGGACCCACTGGGCATAGTAGGAGAAGAATCCCAGGCATCTCTTCAGGGCCTTCAGGCAGTGGGGGAGGGGAAGTTCAAGAGGGGGCACATGCTGTCGGGGTCAGGCCCTAGCACTCCGTTTTCCACAACGTAGCCAAGGATGGCTGGGCGGGTTGTGCGGGAAACGCATTTCTCCATATTGTATGTGAGGTTAAGGAGCGTGGCGATGTGAAGGAATTTTTGGAGGTTGGTGTCATGGTCCTGCTGGTCATGGCCGCAGATGGTGACATTCTCCAGATACGAGAACATGGCCCGCAGCCCGTACTGGTCAACCATTCGGTCTATCTCCTGTTGGAAGACCGAGGCCCCATTGGTGACGCCGAAGGGGACCCTGAGGAAGTGGTAGAGGCAGACATCTGCCTCGAAGGCAGTGTATTGGCGGTCCTCCGGGCGGATAGGGAGCTGGTGGTCCGCGGACTTCAAGTCGATGGTGGAGAAGACCCGGTACTGCGCAATCTGAATTACCATGTCAGATATATGGGGGAGAGGGTACGCATCGAGCTGCATGTACCGGTTGATGGTCTGACTGTAGTCGATTACCATCCGGTGCTTCTCCCCAGTTTTGACGACCACCACTTGGGCTCTCCGGGGGCTTAATACTGGCCTCTATGATCCCTTCCCGCAGGAGTCGCTGGACCTCCAAACTGATAAAGGCCTTGTCCCGAGCACTATCGTCTGCTCCTAGTGGCGATGGGCTTACAGTCCGGGGTGAGGTTGGCGAAGAGCGGGGGTGGGGCGACTTCAAGGGTCGAGAGGCTACAGACGGTGAGGGGGGGCAGGGGTCCATCGAACTCCAGGGTAAGACTTTTGAGGTGGCACTGGATGTCCAGATCTAGTAGCACGGCAGCGCAGAGTTGTGGGAGGACAAAGAGTTTGAACCCTTTGAACTCAACGCCCCGAACTGTAAGGGTTGCAACACAGTACCCACGGACTTCCACGGAATGAGATTCAGAAGCCAGGCAGATTTTCTGGGTCGCGGGTAAAATTGGGAGGGAGCAGCGGCGTACCGTATCTGTGTGAATAAAACTCTCTGTGCTCCCGGAGTCGAACAGGCAGGACGTCACGTGATCGTTGAACCTGGCTGGCATCATGGATTTGGCGAGGTGATGAGGTCGAGACTGATCGAGGGTGATGGAGGCGATCTTCGGAAGGTGGGCGGGCCGATCGGATGAGCAGGGGTTCCGGGAGGCGGCGGGGCGAATCAAAGATGGCGGCCCCCGCGGGTCGCACGTGGCGGGTGGTGTCGAAAATGGCAGCCAAGATGGCGGTCCTAACAGGTCACACGTGGCGGGTGGCGTCAAAGACGGCAACAAAGATGGCGGCCCCCACGGGTCGCACATGGCGGGTGGCATCGAAGATGGCGGCCAAGATGACATCCCCCACGGGTCGCACATGGCGGGTGGTGTTGAAGAAGTCGGCCCCCACAAGTTACACGCAGCGCTGCTGGGCTTACAAACAGGTCGGGCCTGGCAGACTTTAGAGAAGTGGCCCTTCTTACCGCATCCATTGCAGATCGTGCTCCTCACTGGGTAGCGTTGCCTGGGGTGCTTACCTTGGCCACAGAAATAGCATTTTGGGCCTCCGGGATTGGCAGGTTGCTGCACGGCACAGGTTTGCAGCGCCCCCGGGTCGGGTGATGACGGTGCCCACAACGTCCACGAGGGTGCCGCATGGTTGGAGGTGATTCCCTTCATAATTTTATATGTTTCGATAAGATCCCCCCTCATCCTTCTAAATTCCAACGAGTACAGTCCCAGTCCACTCAACCTCTCCTCGTAATCCAACCCCTTCAACTCTGGGATTAACCTAGTGAATCTCCTCTGCACGCCCTCCAGTGCCAGTACGTCCTTTCTCAAGTAAGGAGACCTCATAATACCTCCTGATACCTCGCACCACGAGGCCGCCAGTCAGGGTTCCATCCCGCCTGTCAAAGTGCCGTCGTCCCCTCCGCCACCTCTCCGGCGGTCGACCAGGATCAGACGCAAGCCTCAGAGACTGGACTTGTGAACGTTTGTTTTGTTTGCTCTGTTCTGTTGTCCTCCGTCAGTCACGTTAGACAGACTCATTCACATGTAAATACATTCACATACGCCAACAAAACATAAAACAAAAGGGGAGATGTCATGATATGCAAATATGCAGCTCATGAACACATAGAATAGGACACGACCAATGAGCAGTCCGTACACTCAGTGGTGGTATCTCACTATAAAAGGGGTGAGGCACTCACACCCGCCTCTTTCCACAGACCAACATCTACAGAGTGAGACAGGGTGTATCCTCAGCGTCGCATCCCAGCACGTGGCTTAGAGCAAGGCTGGTTCAGTCAGACTGAGTTACTACATTTAGATTAGCAGAGAGTCGAACTCATTGAGAACTGTGCTAATAGTTCAATAAAACACATTGAACTCATTTCAAAGTCTGGAGCATCTTTTACTCAAAACTGCATCAAGTGGCAGCTTGTGTTATTCCAAATTACATAACACATCAAAAGGGCCACAAAATTCCAAGCGCTGCAAGGGGCTAGCAGGGATCCAGCATAAATCGAGCAGCTTTTGCTGCAGATAGGGGCCCCAGCACTTCCGGGTCGGAGGCCGCGCATGCGCACGGTAACGGCCTCCAGCGGCCGCGCCGTGCTCCATGGTGGACTTGGATCTCGGAGCTGGACTCTAAAAATAACCCCCCCCCCCGATCGGCCGTGCACCCAACCCTGTCTACCCGCATAAACATTTCCCGGCCCCCAAAAGGCCCCCCCCTGCCCTCCGATCGGCCCACCACTGGTCAGGGCGACCGCAGACTGAGTCCGCACCCGCCACGTTAGTATCCTGACTGGCTGGACCACATTAGATCCACGTCGTCAGGACTTTGGCCGTTCGGGGGCGGAGAATGCTGGAGCGGGCCTCTGGCAATGGTCCCAGGTAAGCCCGAGGCGGCGCAGAAAGCCCTTCGGGGCCCGCAGAATTGGGGACCTGCCTCTGGTCCCAATTCCGTGCGGGGAAATGGATTCTCCGCCCCCGCACCGGCCGCGATTTTGGCATCAGGGTGCGGAGAATCCAGCCCCCTGCCTCTTGGGCTGGATTTGTCTGGGCGTTTTTTCAAAGACAATCTGAATGATTTAATTGCTGATGTAAACCAGACCATGGGAAGTCTGCTCTTCTGAGATTTTTCTGTTGTCCTGTTTTAAGGCAGATTCTCTTTTATTAGTTGTTGTTCGATTCCAGTAAACGAAGGTTGAGGCAGAGCATTCCAGTGACTGAAAACACAACAGAGCCTTGACATGAAGTTTAGTAATTAATGATATCAAGAGGAGCTTCAAAAATAAATGTATAAATCCAGAGAGTGAATTAATAGTCCAAGCAATACCTTATACTGGAACTGAGAGGCAGGGGGACAGCTCCCAACTGATTATATATTTACATATGCCTAATGTTCTCAAACAAAATTAGACACAAGCCTGAATTTTTTGCCTGTTGGGCGCACAAGCTCGGTGGGCAGGCCTGGAAGAGGGTGCAAAATGAGCTCCCAGCCGCAGTCGATCCCTGAACATGATTTCATGCTGGAGCGTCAGTGGCTGCTGACGTCATCCCCGCTGTTGCTCTTTTTAGCCTTAGTTTATTAGCTCTGATTATGTCACCTTTGCTCACGAGTCGCCAGGTATCTTTCTTATACCGCCACGTGGTTCAAGTTCAAGTTATGATTAATAAGTCAGCACACTGCTTAGTAAGATTGAAATCAATGGTTATTTATTATATACAACAAGTAATGTTTACACAATAATCCTACTATCTATATAATAAACCTATCACTACTGGCCAATACTTAGCTTTAGGAAGGGCCCACCAGGTCAGGGAAACGAATGGCTTATCCAATCGGATCTGGCCTGCGGGATTCAAAAGGCTGATACGGGTCGATGGCTAGGAGTCTTTATCGGATAGCGATCGCTGGATTCAAACTTACAGTTGCCGGTTGATGTTCTTGCGAAGATCTCGAGCAGGCGAAGAAGGGAGAGAGAGAGAGATCTGAACTTGGCCCCTCACTTTCTAGGGCCCAGGGGCTTCCCGCCTCCCGGGGCGGCCCTTGACCCTGAGTCCCAAGTGATTGGACTTGTTCCCAATCACTGGGTTCGATACGTCCAATTGCGAGGCGATTCCCCGATCGGGGGGTGGTCGTTCACCTGCCTTTGTTTCGGCCACTGCAGGCGCCGACAGGTCTGGCCCGGTATTCAATTGCTAATATGTTGCAATTGTTCCCGGGGATAGCCGATTAAACTGCAGATGTCTGGGTTGATGGGCTGTTAAGAGTCCTGAGTATAACTGCAAATGTCTGGGTTGATGGGCTGTTAATAGCCCTGAGTATGGATCTGGGCCGACTTCCCCAGAGCCGAATATGATATTCTGCCTGCAGCTGTCCGTTTGTGTCTTGTTACCTGCTTTTCCCAGCAGCCTTTCCGGTTAGCCATTTTAAATCGGGTTTTGGCCAAATTAATCGGGAAGCAGCCATTTTACGTGGCTACACTGCGCAGGGGAGGGGGTCTCTTCCGCCTCCGCCATAGTGAAGGCCATGGCGAAGGCGGACGAAAAAGAGTGCCCCCATGGCACTGGCCCGCCCGCGGATCGGTGGGCCCCGATCGCGAGCCAGGCCACCGTGGGGGCACCCCCCGGGGCCAGATCGCCCCGCGTCCCCCTCAGGACCCCGGAGCCCACCCGCGGCGCCTTGTCCCACCGTTCAAAAGGTGGTTTAATCCATGCTGGCAGGACAGGCATTCCAGCAGCGGGACTTCAGCTCATCGTGGGCCGGAGAATTGGCGGGGGTGGGCCCGCCGACCGCCGCGATTCCCGCCCCCGCCGACCGGCACGGGGCGATTCCCGCCCCCGCCGAATCTCTGGTAGCGGAGACCTCGGGACACAGCGAGGGCGGGATTCACGCCAACCCCCGGCGATTCTCCGACCCGGCTCAGCCAGGCTAGCCAGTTAACTGGCTAGTTAACAACTAACACATGTGAAATATGCGCTCTAAAAGCTGAGCATTGCTGGGAGGGCGGGCTACAAGACAACGGAGGATAAAGGTTGGTGCTTCCAATGCACTCACTCAGTGGGATAGCCACTGTGGAACTGTCTCAGGGAAATGCTAACCTATTGAAAAATAAATATCAACGGAAAAACTTCCACGAGTGTCTTGGCGGCACAATCATGTGTCTCCAGACACGTATGCTAATTTTATTTGAACCCTGATCTTTCGTCCCACCTTGGATCAAGATTGCTGCTTAAATGTAAGTGCTACCTTGCCAATCGCACCCCCCCCCCCCCCCCCCCAAACCCAGCCTGCCCTAAAGGCAGATGGGCAATGTTAAATTGTGGTTGATTGGTGTTTAGTTAATTTAAATTGGCTTCTTGATTGTCAGCGTACCCAGCTCTCACTTGGGTGCCTGCCAACTGAACAAACTTTGTATATAAAATTCGAGCCACGGAAGCAATAAAAGGATATTAGACAAGGTGACCAAAAGGCTTGTTCAAAAGAGATTTATAGATCACCATGATCTAATACAAGATAAAGAACTTAAATGGTGCCTTTCACAGTGTAGGGAATCCCAATATATTTTATAGACAATAAATAATTTTATAGACGTATAGTCGAGGTTGTAATTTAGGAAGGATGCAGTGCATAGCAAGATCCCATGGACACAATATGATAATGACTGTTTTAGTGAAGTTGGTTGAGTGATAAATATTGGCTAGGACACCAGGGAGGACTCCCTAGCTCTTGTTTAACTGGTGTCATGCCCAATTGAGAGGCCAATCAGATCCTTGGTTTAACGTCTCATCTGAAATAGAGCATCTCTGACACTGCGGCACTCCCTCAGTGTGGTACTGGGCGTGTCCGCCTCAATGTTGTGCTTAAGTAGCTGGAGTGAGATTTCAAATCCACAACCTGTTGACTCAGGTGCAAACATTTGTTTTAGCCAGCCACTCGGATAAAGCCACCTTTATCAACATCATGGTGGAATCTGCGATGCAGACTCACCCTTAGGTAGACCCTATTTGTTGCCCCTTTTTTTCCAACCAATAAACAGGCACACCAAGGACCATTATCTACCTCCACGTGTTAAGAAATATCTGGGTCTCCATAGTATTACAAAGGATAGATAAGTTCTGCTGAAGGTGCACAAAAGAGTTTTACAAAAATAATAACAGAACAGAAACATTATAAAAGTGAGGAAAAAGCTGGCACGCCTCTGTAGAAAAAAGAATGTTGATGGGTGCCCTGATGGATGTCTGAAAGGAATTCAATTCAATTGGCGTGGAGAAGATGTTCCTGCTTGTGGTTGAGATCAAAACTAGGCCGGGCCATATAATAGATAGTCATTAACGAATTCAGGAGAAATGTCCTTACATAGAGAGTGGTGAAAATGTGGAACTTGTTACACAGGAAGTAGTTGAGGTGAATAGCACAGATGCATTCAAGGATAACCTATATAGATGCATGCAAGCAAAAGATATAGCAGGTTATGTTGACAGAGTTACATGAAGAGGAGGGGGCTTATGTAAAGCATAAACACCAGCCTAGTGATCTGTTTCTGTGCTGTAAATTCTACGTATGTAACCAACTTCATCAAGAACAGATTAACAGGTCTTTCACCCTATATGCCACTTGCATGCAATTGGCCGTCACCTTTGCCTTAATAAAACAATCACTGTGCTCCGAAAGTAATGAATTGTGTAGAGATATCCTAATAAGGTGTTGTATGAATGGTATTTGTGGCTCGTGTGGAGAATAAATACCAGCATAGGCCCCTTGGGCTGAATTGCTTTTCTCTGTGTTGGCATTCTATGCAATTTACATTGTTTGACTGCATTACTCAGTGTGATTCACTGTCCTCAATTGATTGTGATTTTTCCATTTCAGATATGCTGTCCACTTTCTGGCAGAGGTAATCCTACTGTATTGTGTTATGGTGACTGTACATGTCAAAAACATTCACAAGTGAGTAACTTAAGTAATGTGAATATTTGATAGTTTTGGGTATTGGCCATTGAATCTTTTTTTGGCATTGAATTAAATTCATGTTGTAACTACAAATTCTGACTTTGTTTCATTTGTTACGGACGCCAGGTCAGATCTCAATAGTGGCTAAGGTACGGGACCAGAACCACAATGTTTCTTTATTTTTAAGACGATGCACTCCAGGAGTGATTGCATAAGAAATAGAGTTTGGTTATTTTTACAAACAAAATGTTATTGAGATCAAAGAAAAACAATATTTAAACTTTTAAACTTCAAACCTAAGAAGAACAGCTTACATGTATCTCTCAGCCCTAACACACAATTTCCAATTAAACAGAATGAAAAATGAACATACAGCTCTCAATCCACTTGTGCAGGCAGGCAACAATAATACTTGCATTTACGGAACATATTCCTGCTGTTAGTGCAACTCCTTCAGACCCCTTTCCAAAAGCCGGTCTCTATGGCAGCTTTCCATGACCTCTCTCAGTGGCTTAGCAAATTGTTCTGTCCCCCCTGTTCGAACAGGATTCTTTTATCTCTCTAAACTCTGACCAACCATCAAAGATGGTTCAGTCACTTCCGGGTGCGGCTATGCAGAGCTAGGTCGCATATTCGGTAGCTCCCGCTTGGAACGTACGTTTGGGCTCTTTACAGCAGGGCCCCCACGGCATTTGTTTGACATTTCCCGGTGTGGGAAGAAGACTGCAGCATTCCCCTGACAGTGTCCCCCAGGAATGTTATGTCTTTTGGCTACCAGACCTGGCAGGAACAGTAAAAGATTTGGCTTGTGCTGCAGGAATAGACAGAGGCCTCTTCCAGCATGCAGGCGGGGGAAGGGCAAGCTTAAAGCTGCAATCTGACTTGACTCTATCAAAGGTGAATTCTAGCAGCAGAGGGAACAACTGTGAAAAGATCTACCAAGGCCATTGAAGAAGCAGGGACGAGGCTTCCGGTGGCGGCCATAGGTCCCCCTCCAACTTCTATGAAACGGACCAGAAGTGTAACGACCAAAGGAGCGGCACTGGAGCAACGGGAGAAGCGAGGGAAAGAAAACAAAATGGCGGCGGCCAGGGACAAAGGAGAGCTGCAGGAGTTCATCAAGCGCTGCTTCAAGGAGCAGCGCGAGGAGATGCGCAAGGAGATGTTGGCGCCTATGCTTTCGGCAATTGAAGGACTCGGGATCCCCAGAAGGCCCACGAAGCTAAGATCCAGGAGGTACAGAAAAGAGTCAGTCAGAACGAGGACGAGCTCGTGGGCCTGGCAGTGAGAGTGGAGCAGAACGAGGCGCTACACAAGAGGTGGGCGGGAAGACTCGAAGACCTGGAGAACAGGTCGAGGAGAAAGAATCTGCGAAATCTGGGTCTCCCTGAGGGAGTGGAGGGGGCTGATGCCGGGGCATACGCGAGCACGATGCTCGAGGCGATGATGGGCACGAAGGCCCCTTCGAGGCTGCTGGAGTTGGACGGGGCACATCGGGTGCTGGCGAAGAAGCCCCAGGCAAATGAGCCGCCAAGGGCGATGGTGGTGAGGTTCCACCGGTTTACGGACAGAGAGTGGGTCCTGAGATGGGCCAAGAAGGAGCGGAGCAGTAAGTGGGACAATGCAGAGATCCGAATATACCCGGACTGGAGCACGGAGGTTGCAAAGCGGAGAGCGGGTTTCAACCGGGCCAAAGCGGCGTTGTACCGGAAAGAAGTGAAATTCGGAATGCTGCAGCCAGCGCGACTGTGGGTCACATACAAGGGCCAACACTATTACTTCGAAACGCCTGAAGAGGCGTGGACCTTTGTACAAGCCGAAAAGTTGGACTCTAACTGAGGGTTTGTGAGGGTGGGGGGGATGTTTTGGGGTGTGATGTGTGATGGTTGTTGTGTATAGGGGGTCAATCACGCGCAGGAAATGTTACATGGGCTGGGGGAGAGAGACAAGGCCGCGACAGGAGCTGTGGAGAGGGGGCGGAGCGGGCTTTGGAAAGCGTGAGGTGTTTTCCCGCACGCGGGACGAAAGGCGGGAAGGGGAGCGAAGGAATGCATATGGATTGGGAGACTCCCACGCGGGGAGGTCAATGGGACGGTGGGGGAAGCCAGGGTCAGCATGCGTCAGCTGACTTACAGGAGTGACATGGGGGGAGCAAAAAAGCTAGACAGGGGTCTAGCGTGGGGAGGGGAGGGGGGAAGGGGGGGAAAAAGGGTTGCTGCTGCACTGGCCGAAAGGGAATGGGACACAGAAGAGGTGGTCGGGATGGGGGTCCCCCCTCTGGGGGACTGGAGGGTGAGGGAGGCGTGGACACGGGACTGGCCCAGAAAAGGAGATGGCTAGTCGGCGGGGCGTGGGGGGGGGGGTGAGATCCCCTCCAATCCGGCTGATAGCGTGGAATGTGAGGGGCCTGAATGGGCCGGTGAAGAGGGCTCGAGTGTTCACGCACTTAAAGGGACTGAAGGCTGACGTGGCCATGCTCCAAGAAACACACCTGAAGGCGGCGGACCAGGTCAGGCTAAGAAAGGGATGGGTAGGACAGGTATTCCACTCGGGACTGGACGCGAAGAATAGAGGGGTGGCAATATTGGTGGGCAAGCGGGTGTCATTTGAGGCCAAGACTATTGTAGCGAACAATGGAGGGCGATATGTAATGGTGAGCGGTAGGCTGCAAGGGACGTGGGTGGTGTTGGTAAACGTATACGCCCCGAACTGGGATGATGCAGGATTCATGAAGCGCATGTTGGGGCGCATTCCGGACCTGGAGATAGGAGGCCTGATAATGGGAGGGGACTTCAATACAGTGTTGGATCCAGCACTGGACCGCTCCAAATCAAGGACTGGAAAGAGGCTGGCGGCAGCCAAGGTACTTAGGGGGTTTATGGATCAGATGGGGGGAGTGGACCCATGGCGGTTTGCAAGGCCGCAGGCCAGGGAATTTTCTTTCTTCTCCCATGTACACAAAGCCTACTCCCGGATAGATTTCTTTGTTCTGGGTAGGGCGCTCATCCCGAGGGTGGAGGGGACGGAGTATTCGGCTATAGCCGTTTCGGACCATGCCCCGCACTGGGTGGAACTGGAGCTGGGAGAGGAGAGGGACCAACGCCCATTGTGGCGGCTGGATGTGGGACTGCTGGCGGACGAGGTGGTGTGTGGGAAGATGAGAGGGTGTATCGAAAGGTACTTGGAGGCCAAGGACAATGGGGAGGTGCGGGTGGGGGTGGTATGGGAGGCGTTGAAGGCGGTGATCAGGGGAGAGCTAATTTCCATTAGGGCTCATAGGGAGAAGACAGAGGGTATGTAAAGGGAGAGGTTAGTGGGGGAGATTTTGAGAGTGGACAGGAGATACGCAGAGGCCCCGGAGGAACGATTACTTGGGGAAAGGCGACGGCTCCAGACGGAGTTTGACCTGTTGACTACAGGGAAGGCGGAGGCACAGTGGAGGAAAGTGCAGGGGGCGACCTACGAGTATGGGGAAAAGGCTAGTCGGATGCTGGCACACCAGCTCTGTAAGAAGATGGCAGCGAGGGAAATAGGGGGTGTCAAAGATGGAAGTGGAGCCACGGTTCGGAGTGCGACGAAAATAAACGAGGTATTCAAGGCCTTTTATGAAGAGCTGTACAGATCCCAGCCCCCAGCGGGGGAAGAGGGGATGAGACGATTCCTAGATCAGCTGAAATTCCTGAGGGTGGAGGAGCAAGAGGTGGCTGGTTTGGGGGCACCAATTGGGTTGGAGGAGCTGAGCAAGGGTTTGGGGAGCATGCAGGCGGGGAAGGCCCCGGGACCGGACGGATTCCCGGTGGAGTTCTACAGGAAGTATGCAGACCTGTTGGCCCCGCTACTGATGAGGACCTTTAATGAGGCAAGAGAGGAGGGGACCCTGCCCCCGACAATGTCGGAGGCGACAATTTCTTTGATCCTAAAGCGGGACAAGGACCCACTGCAATGTGGATCGTACAGGCCGATCTCGCTCCTCAATGTGGATGCAAAGTTGCTGGCAAAAGTGCTGGCCACGAGGATCGAGGACTGTGTCCCGGGGGTAATCCACGAGGACCAGACGGGATTTGTAAAGGGCAGGCAACTAAACACCAATGTGCGGCGGCTCTTAAACGTGATAATGATGCCATCGGAGGAGGGAGAGGCGGAGATAGTGGCAGCTATGGACGCGGAGAAGGCCTTTCACCGAGTAGAGTGGGAGTACCTCTGGGTGGTGCTGCATAGGTTTGGGTTTGGGGTAGGGTTTATCAATTGGGTTAAGCTCCTTTACAGAACCCCGATGGCGAGCGTAGTGACGAACCGGCGGAGGTCGGAGTACTTTCGACTGAACCGAGGGACGAGGCAGAGGTGCCCCCTGTCCCCCCTGTTGTTCGCATTGGCGATCGAACCATTGGCCATGTCATTGAGGGAGTCTAATAAATGGAAGGGGGTGGTCCGAGGGGGAGAAGAGCATCGGGTGTCACTATATGCAGATGACCTGTTGCCGTACGTGGCGGATCCAATGGAGGGGATGGTGGAGGTCATGCAGACTCTAAGGGAGTTTGGGGAGTTTTCGGGCTATAAGCTCAATGTAGGGAAGAGTGAGCTCTTTGTATTACAGGCGGGGGACCAAGAAAGAGGGATAGGGGACCTACAGCTGAGGAGGGCGGAGGGGAGCTTTCGGCATCTGGGGATCCAGATAGCCAGGAGTTGGGGGACCCTGCATAAACTGAATCTGACGAGGTTGGTGGAGCAAATGGAGGAGGAGTTCAAAAGATGGGACATGTTACCGCTCTCGCTGGCGGGTAGAGTGCAGTCGGTCAAAATGGTGGTTTCTGTTTGTGTTTCAGTGCCTTCCCATCGTGATCACGAAGGCCTTTTTTAAGAGGGTAGGCAGGAGTATTATGGGGTTTGTGTGGGTGAATAAGACCCCGAGAGTAAGGAGAGGGTTCCTGGAACGCAGTAGGGACCGAGGAGGGTTGGCGCTGCCAAACCTGGCGAGCCAGTACTGGGCAGCAAATGTGGCGATGATCCGCAAGTGGGTTATGGAGGGAGAGGGGGCGGCATGGAAGAGGATGGAGATGGCGTCCTGTAATGGAACGAGCCTGGGGGCGTTGGTGACGGCACCGCTGCCGCTCTCGCCGACAAAGTATTCCATGAGCCCGGTGGTGGCAGCAACGCTAAGGATCTGGGGCCAGTGGAGTCGGCACCGGGGTGCAATGGGAGCATCGGTGTGGTCCCCGATCAGGGGTCATCACCGGTTTGTCCCGGGGAAGATGGACGGGGGGTTCCAGAGCTGGCATCGGGCGGGGATTGGAAGAATGGGGGACCTGTTCATCGACGGGACGTTTGCGAGCCTAGGGGCACTGGAGGAGAAGTTCGAGTTACCCCTGGGAAATGCCTTTAGATATATGCAGGTGAGGGCTTTTGTGAGGCGACAGGTGAGGGAATTCCCGTTGCTCCCGGCACAAGAAGTTCAAGATAGGGTGATCTCGGGTGTATGGGTCGGGGAGGACAAGGTGTCGGCAATACACCAGGAGATGAAAGAAGAGGGGGAAGCGCTGGTAGAAGAGTTGAAGGGTAAATGGGAGGGGGAGCTTAGGGAGGAGATCGAGGAAGGTCTGTGGGCTGATGTCCTAGGTAGGGTTAATTCCTCCTCCTCGTGTGCCAGGCTCAGCCTGATACAATTTAAGGTACTCCACAGAGCGCACTTGACGGGGGCGAGGTTGAGTAGGTTCTTTGGGGTAGAGGACAGATGTGGAAGGTGCTCAGGGAGCCCGGCGAACCATGTCCATATGTTTTGGTCATGCCCGGCACTGGAGGGGTTCTGGAGAGGAGTGGCGGGAGCAATATCTCAGGTGGTGAAAGTCCGGGTCAAGCCAAGCTGGGGGCTAGCAATATTTGGAGTAGTGGACGAACCGGGAGTGCAGGAGGCGAAAGAGGCCGGCATTCTAGCCTTTGCGTCCCTAGTAGCCCGGCGAAGGATCTTGCTAATGTGGAAGGAGGCGAAGCCCCCCAGCGTAGAGGCCTGGATAAATGATATGGCTGGCTTCATAATAGTTGGAGAGGATTAAGTTCGCCTTGAGAGGGTCTGCGCAGGGGTTCTACAGGCGGTGGCAACCGTTCCTAGACTATCTCGCGGAGCGTTCGAGGAAGGTCGGTCAGCAGCAGCAGCAACCTTGGGGGGGGGGGGGGAGGGAGAGAGGACGTCCTGGGAGGGGGGGGAGGGGGCGGGGAAAGGGGGGACTGCCTGGGAGGGTGGATGAGCAAGAGATAACATGAAGGGTTGGGGAAACTGGCACGTACGGGTGAGGGCCAGTGTACAAAGCTGTGTAAATATATCATTTTGCCATGTATATATCTTGCTCTGCGCGATTTCCCGTTTTTTTTTGTTACGAGGTGGGGGGGGGGGGGGTTGGTTATTGTTTGTAAGGGAGAAAAATTGTGTTAAAAAACTTTAATAAATATATATTTTTTAAAAAAGATGGTTCAGCCCAGGCATGTCCAGACTTGAACTCATCATCACTATCAGGACTTTTGATTGCCCACTCCTGTTTATACAAAAAAACAGGGCAATGCTGTGAATGTGCAATTAATCTCCAATTTACAGATAAAAGAAGCCATCAGACTCTGTAATGGACTACTGGCTGGTCATACCAGAGTGTCCCGGAGGACATTGGATCTTGAGTGAATCATCCAGTCTGATCAGGGTACCCTATTCATTCCCATTAACAAATTAAAGCTGAGTACGACAATGTAGCTCAGGCCAGGTGTGGGTGTATACCTCTGATACAGTGCTTGCAGTTTTACTCTCAGTCTTGTGGTGGTATGCATGCACACATAAATATCTAGTTGTATAAGTGTATAAAGCTGTTATCACTATACGTAATCGGGGCCGCACGGTGGCACAGTGGTTAGCACTGCTGCCTCATGGAGCCGAGGTCTCAGGTTCGATCCCGGCTCTGGGTCACAGTCTGTGTGGAGTTTCCACATTCTCCCCATGTCTGTGTTTCGTCCCCACAACCCAAAGATGTGCAGGGTAGATTGGCCATGCTAAATTGCCCCTTAATTGAAAAAAATAAATTGGGTACTCTAGATTTATTTAAAAAAACAATCAGTATACGTAATCGTAGGTATGACCTCTGCCAGCGGGAGGCACCAGACATGCATCACGTGACTGACTTGACTCGCCCAGTTGGTAGCAGGACGTACTGTAGGGCAATCACATTAGGAGTAGCTCCCTAGGACTTTGAATAACTGTATTAAAAAAACTGTTGGTTATCTTTCTACATGGTTGACAATAAATCATCGTTCTGGTTGAACACATATATGTTCTGTGTGTATCTTCATCATTGGTGGAACCACAGAACACAACATGGTACCAGGAGTGCCAAATATTTGAAGGTAACAACAGATGAAATACGGCAAAGACTAAAAAAACAAAAGAAGAAATGTCTTTGCCAAAACTATGGCTGTTTGCAACTCAACGCAGTAAAGAACAGTGAAGTTTGAAATGGAAGGATTTTGGATAGCGACACAAACTGTTCGACCAGCCAACACAAAGAAGTTTTTCTGGAAATTTGCAGCCACAGTGAAGCGAATCTGGGGACCATTGAGGACAGATGGACAATCCCACTAATGGTTAATGGAACGCCAATCAGCTGTAAGTTCGATACAGGAGCAAGGGCCAATCTGATTCCATTGTCGTTGGTGGGACGATTATAAGTCAAACCAGAAATTATCCCAAGAGCTGAAGGATTTTAACGGTCATCAGTTCATGAACTTAGGAGCATGCGAGCTCAAAGTCACCGTCAAGGACAGAACGCATGGTATAGTATTCTCCATAGTGAGGACAGAGCGTGAATCGCTCATTGAAGTGGAGGCGTGTGAAGACCTTGGGCTTGTCAAGAGGGTGTACACTGCAGAACACATAGCGCCCCATTGACATATTTCAGTTGAATTAATCATGAAGAATTGTACAGAGGTACTTCAAGGATTTGGCACCCTGCCCTTTACATATTGCATCCAGCTAAAGGAGAACGTGAAGCCGGTCGTGCATGTGCCCAGACGGGTGCCTGCCCCACTGAGGGACAAAGAATGATGGCTTTAGGCATCATCAGGCGCATAGAAGAGCCCACCGACTGGGTCAACTCCATGGTGTGTGTGAAATAGAGGAATGGCGACCTGAGGATATGTATGGACCCCAGGGATCTCAACCTGAATATTAAAAGGGAGTGCTACCCTATACCGAAGCGGGAAGAAATAGCATGAAAAATGGCTGGATGAAGCGATGTGCTTCAGCAAGGCGGCGTGGTAACACAGTTGATAGCACTGTTGCTTCACAGCGCCAGGAACCCAGGTTCGATTCCCAGCTTGGGTCACTGTCTGTGCGGTGTCTGCACATTCTCCCAGTGTCTGTGTGGGTTTCCTCCGGGTGCTCCAGTTTCCTCCCACAAGTCCCAAAAGACGTGCTGTTAGGTGAATTGGACATTCTGAATTCTCCCTACTGGCGCCGGAGTGTGGCGACTAGGGGCTTTTCACAGTAACTTGATCGCAGTGTTAATGTAAGCTTATTTGTGACACGAGTAAACATTATTATTGCTATTGAGTTGGACGCGTTGCAAGGTTTCTGGCAGCTTAAACTCGACAACGCGAGCACAAAGTTGTGTGCCTTTAACACACCCTTCGGGCGTTACTGCTTCCTGCGAAAACCGTTCGGCATAATCTCAGCGTCTGAATTTTTTCATCGTGCCATCAAGCACGTGATTACCAGGTGTCCGTGTGTATGTCGACGATATTATAATCTGATGCTATAGTTCAGTACAAATGCTGATTTCCAGAATTCTCAGAGTAAGGGGTCACCCATTTAAGACAGATATGAGAAGGAAGTTCTTCTCTCAGGGGCCAGTGAATCTATGGAATTTTTTACCCAATAGGGCTGTAGAGGCTGCGGCGTTAAGTATGTTCAAGGCTACTTCCGGTGGTGCCCTCGAGGAAGCAGCTCGCAGGTCGGATCGCTCCCGCCGCGATTGGCAAACGGACCTGTTTTGCAGGATTTTTAGGGGACCTGCCGACCTGAATCAGTGGAGGAGACGAAAGGAAGAGGTTTTTCCCCCCGGGGTATGGACAGTTGGACCAGAAGTGGTCGAGTGGAGCGCCGAAGTTCGAAGCAGGAGCAGCGGGGACCTCAGACCAGACAGCGAAGCATAGCGGACGGCAGGGACCAGGGAGCGGAGGCTCACTGGCCAAGAGAGCAGCAGATGGAGTTTTTTCGGAACTGCTTCGCCGAACTGAAGAGGGACACGTTGGACCCGATGAGGGCGGTGATGGATCGAATGGTCGAGGCGCAGGCGGTCCAAGAGAAGTCGAGGTGAAGCTCTCCACCCAGGCGGACAAGGTAACGGAGCTGGAGCACGAGGTAGAGGAGCTGAACTCTCGCCAGAGGAGGATGCGGGACCAGCTTGAAGAGCTGGGGAATAGAGCCAGGAGGCAGAACCTGAGGATCGTGGGCCTCCCCGACGGCTGTGAGGGACCGGATGCGGGCGCATACGTGATGGGTATGCTCGGGGCACGAATGGGACCGGAGGCCTTCCCTCGACCCCTGGAGTTGGATGGGGCGCATAGAGCCCCGGCAAGGAAGCCCAGGACGGGCGACCGACCGAGGGTCTTGGTGGTTCGCTTTCACCGGCTTGCTGACAGGGATCGTGTGCTGCGATGGGCCAAGGCGGAGAGGAGCAGCAGATGGGAGAACTGTGAGGTGCGCATCTACCAGGACTTGGGAACGGAGCTGGCCAAGAGGCGTGTAGGATTCATCAGGGTAAAGGCAGCCCTCTTCAAAAAGCAGGTGAGGTATGTTTGAGGAACTCCATCACTACTTCGAGACACCAGAACAGGTTTGGGCCTTTATTAAAGAGAGGAAGCTGGACTTGAACTAACAGGCATTTGGTTTTTTCAGTGCTCTGCAGTGGCGGCGGTCAGTTAACCTAACTTGCTTTGACTAGGAATGGACTTTTATTAAAAGAAGAAGCTGGACTTGAACTAAAGGACGCTGGGTTCACAGAGCTTTTGTGTGGCGGCGGTCTGTTAAATTATCCTGTACTGTAATGTTTTATCTAAGATTGTTTTCAGCCTGGACAGAGAGCGGGGGCTGGAGGGCGCACTGCTTAGGGTGATTTTGGGAGATTGCAATGAGGAGGGGGGGTGGGGGGTGTGGGGGGGGGGGGGGGGGGGGGGGGGGCGGGGAGGGGAGAGACAGGGGCCCTGCACTTGGTATCTTTTGGCAGGAGATCGGGGCCTCTGATGGGGGGATGGGCTAGGGGCTGGTTAAGGGACTTGAAAGGGCACGGGGAGATACAATAAGGTTAATGGGTCCTTGGTGTGTGGGGGGAGGGCCCGAGCATTTGGGCGAGAGACAGTCAGGCGCCAAGGACAGGGGTCAGCGTAGCTAGCGTAGGTCAGGGGGCACCAGGGAGAGTAGGCGAAGGGGCGGGTTAGGGCCAAGCGCAGGGCGGACCTGGCAGGTCGAGTCTCGGGGGGTGGGGGGGGGGGGGGGGTCGGGTGGGGCGGGGGGGGTTGGGCGGGGGGGGGGGGGGGTCGGGAAGGAGAGCAGAGAAGACTTAAGAGGGTAAGGGGGGGGGGGTGATCAGGGAACCCCGGGGGAGAAAGTCGCTTGCGCGTAGGAAACAGACAGCAGCAGCACCGGGGGGGGGGGGGGGGGGGGGGGGGTTAGAGCCACACTAGTTTAGTTGAACACGTGTGGCATGGGCAAACAGCTGATAGGGGAATTGCCTTATTAATATGTTTCTCTTCCACTGTTTGTTTTCAATATGTTTTGTATATGGCCTTTTTTCTCTGTAAATGTTACAAATCTGTTTTAAATAAAAAATTTCAAATAAAAAAGTAAAAGTATGTTCAAGGCTGAGAGAGACCGATTTTATCAAGGATTGTGGGGATAAGGCAGGAAAGTAGAGTTGAGGATTATCAGATCAGATCAGCCATGATCTTGAATGGTGGCGCAGACTCGATGAGTTGAATGGCCTATTTCTGCTCCTATGTCTTCTGGAACCTCTCCCTGTCCAGAAGGGGAAAGTCCCAGCTCTTAAGTACAAGCTTCAATGGGTATAACCAGTTCTCAATTCGCTCTGAATCAAGACCTGGTTTACTCTTAAAGGGACCTACAATTCTAACATTGTAACATGGCAAGTTGGGATACTGAATGGAAAACTGTTGAAGAATGTGCAGCTTCTTTATTGAGGAAGTAGAATCAGTGAGCGATGAGACCAGGAGACATTTTTGGGAAAGAACAGTCATGTTTACACTGGCTAGATACTCACAGTGAGAATTAAGTTTGAATGGAGCATCAGATTTGTCTTCCGAATGTCCAAGGTGAAGACCTTGGGTGGGATTCTCCGTTTCAGAGACTAAGTGCTGACACTGGGACAAAATCGTTGGTTTTGATTGATTGATTGATTTGAGTATTGTCACATGTACCGAATTACAGTGAAAAGTATTTTTCTGTGGCCGAGGAACGTACACAGTACGTACATAGTAGACACAAGAATAATCAGCAGAGAACATTGACAAATGGTACATCGACAAACAGTGATTGGTTACAGTGCGGAACAAAGGGCCAAACAAAGCAAATACATGAGCAAGAGCAGCATAGGGCGTCGTGAATAGTGTTCTTACAGGGAACAGATCAGCCCGAGGGGGAGTCGTTGAGGAGTCTAGTAGCTGTGGGGAAGAAGCTGTTCCTATGTCTGGATGTGCGAGTCTTCAGACTTCTGTACCTTCTGCCTGATGGAGGGGTCTGGAAGAAGGCAATGCCTGGGTGGGAGGGGCCTCCGATAATGCTGTTTGACTTCCTAAGGCAGCATGAGGTGTATACAGAATCAATGTGGGGGTGGCAAGTTTGTGTGATGCGTTGGGCTGAGTTCACCACAGTCTGCAGTTTCTTGCGATCTTGGACCGAGCAGTTGCCATACCAGGCTGTGATGCAGCCAGATAGGATGCTCTCTATCGCACATCTGTAGAAGTGAGAGTCGATGCAGACATGCCGAATTTCTTTAGCTTCCGTAGGAAGTAGAGACATTGTTGGGCTTTCTTGACTATTGTATCAACATGAGTGGATCAGGACAGACTGTTGGTGATGGTGACCCCCAGGAACCTAAAGCTATCGACCACCTTGTGATAGTATGTATTGGGGGTCATGTGGGACTGGAAGCCCTAATGTCATTGGCTGACAGATCCCGGGTCCTGGTTGGCCGTTGACCTCAAGCTCCGCCCTGAAGGCGAAGTATAAGAAGCCGGTGTCTTCCCCCGCAGGCCAGTTTACTATCGAGCTGCTGGGGAACAGACACGCTTAATAAAGCCTCATCGACTTCACTCTATTCGTCTCATGGAGTCTTTGTGCGCTACAATTTATTAAGCGTGCCTAAAAAGGACTATGGAGCTCAGGATCATTCCAGAATGCCTGAGGATCAGCCCCCACGCAGTGAACGCGGCAGCAGCCTTCAAACACTGGCAGACTTGCTTCGAGGCCTACATCAGAACGACCACCGGCCGAGTCTCAGACGAACAAAAACTGCAGGTCCTGCACTCGAGGGTGAGCACGGAGATTTTCACCCTCATTGAAGACACCGACGATTTCCAGACGGCGTTCACAGCACTGAGAAGTCTCTACGTTCGCCCAGTTAACCAAACCTATGCTCGCTACCAGCTCGCGACAAGACGGCAAGCTCCCGGAGAATCGATGGACGAGTTCTACGCCGCGCTGCTGATTTTGGGACGAGCCTGCAGCTGCCCGTCGGTGAATGCAAACGAACACACGGACATGTTAATGCGCGACACTTTTGTGGCAGGTATGCAATCCTCCCAAATCCGCCAAAGACTTCTAGAAAAAGAGTAGCTAGGACTCTCAGAGGCACGGGCCCTAGCAGCCTCCCTAGACGTGGCCGCGCGTAATACCCGCGCCTACGGCCTCGACCGCGCGGCAGGCCATTGGGCCCCGTACGTACCCGTCGCGGCAAACCCCCTACCCCCCCCCCCCCGGACACCCCACAGGCTTGCGCGGTCCAAACGCCGAGTCGCACCGGGGGCGCCCGCTGTTATTTCTGCGGCCAGGCGAAACACCCCCGACAGCGCTGTCCGGCCCGCGCAGCCATCTGCAAAAGCTGCGGGAAAAAGGGCCATTATGCGGTGGTGTGCCGATCCCGCGAGGTCGCCGCCGTCCCGGGGCCACAGGGAGCCCTACAAGCAGTCTATGCGTCCCAACCCCCCCAGCACGCCATGTGCGACCCGCAGACGCAGCCGCTCTGGATCCCGACCACCGCGGTCCCGGGAGAACTGGGAGCCCTGCACGCCGCCTACGCTCCCCAACCCCCCTCCCCGCAGCCCATGTACGACCCGCCGCCGGCGCTACCGCTTTGGGTCCCGGCCAACACTCTCCACGGAGAGGAGGGGGGTTTTCGCGTCCCTAACGCCACCCTCACCCCCGTCCCGCGCCCCACGCCTGACCCGCCAGCGCCACCTACTTGGACCCCGACCACCGCTGCTCCCGGTGAGGGAGCTCCTCGCGCTCCTTGCGCTCGCGGCCCCACGCCTGACCCGCCGGCGCCGCCGACTTGGGCCCCGACCACCGCTGCCCCCGGTGAGGGAGCTCCGCGCGGTCCTAGCGCTCGCGGTCCTAGCGCTCGCGGTGAGGGAGCTCCGCGCGGTCCTAGCGCTCGCGGTCCTAGCGCTCCCCAGACCCCCCAGCACACCATGTGCAACCCGCAGACGCCGCCATTTTGGGTCCCGACCACCACGAAGGGAGGAGGGGCGCCGTTGTGCGACCCGCAGACGCCGCCATTTTGGGTCCCGACTACCACGAGGGGAGGAGGGGCGCCGCCATCTTGGACCGCCCCCGACCTGTACGACGCATGGGGGTGGCCATTTTGTCCACCCCCGCCGCCATCTTGTGACCCCCCAGCCACGTGCGATGTATGGGGGTGGCCATTTTGTCCATCCCCGACGCCATCTTGGACGGCAACAACGGACCCCACCCCACTACTACAACCACGGCTCGCTTCGGTTACGCTCGATCAGGCTCGGCCCCGGACACTCCAGATGACGACGACAACGGTCCTAATTAACGGCCACGAGACGCCATGCCTAGTCGACTCTGGGAGCACGGAAAGCTTTATACACCCCGACACGGTAAGACGCTGTTTCTTGACCACCTATCCCAGCGCACAAAAGATTTGCCTAGCTGCAGGATCCCACTCCGTACAGATCCAGGGATTCTGCATAGTTACCCTAACGGTGCAGGGGAGGGAGTTCAAAAACTACAAACTTAACGTCCTTCCCCAACTCTGTGCCCCCACCTTGCTGGGATTAGATTTCCAATGTAATCTACAGAGCCTTACGTTTAAATTCGGCGGCCCCATACCCCCACTCACTATCTGCGGCCTCGCTACCCTCAAGGTGCAACCCCCGTCCTTGTTTGCGAACCTCACCCCGGATTGCAAACCCGTCGCCACTAGGAGCAGACGGTACAGCGCCCAGGACCGGACCTTCATTCGGTCCGAAGTCCAGCGGCTACTAAAGGAGGGCATAATCCAGGCCAGCAATAGTCCCTGGAGAGCGCAGGTGGTAGTAGTGAAGACAGGGGAGAAACAAAGGATGGTCATTGACTATAGCCAGACCATCAACAGGTACACACAACTAGACGCGTACCCTCTCCCCCGCATATCCGACATGGTCAATCGGATTGCCCAGTATAAAGTCTTCTCCACCGTGGACCTCAAGTCCGCCTACCATCAGCTCCCCATCCGCCCAAGTGACCGCAAGTACACAGCCTTCGAGGCAGACGGGCGATTATACCATTTCCTACGGGTCCCTTTTGGCGTCACAAACAGGGTCTCGGTCTTCCAACGGGAGATGGACCGGATGGTTGATCAACATGGGTTACGGGCCACGTTCCCGTATCTCGACAATGTAACCATCTGCGGCCACGATCAGCAGGACCACGACGCCAACCTCCAAAAATTCCTCCAGACCGCCAAAGCCTTGAACCTCACGTACAACGAGGACAAGTGCGTTTTTAGCACCGGCCGGCTAGCCATTCTGGGCTACATAGTACGCAATGGGATAATAGGCCCCGACCCTGAACGTATGCGCGCACTCATGGAATTTCCCCTCCCGCACTGCCCAAAAGCCCTGAAACGCTGCCTGGGGTTCTTTTCGTACTACGCCCAGTGGGTCCCCCAGTACGCAGACAAGGCCCGCCCCCTAATACTGACCACGACCTTCCCTCTGTCGACAGAGGCTTGCCAGGCCTTCAGCCGCATCAAAGCGGACATCGCAAAGGCCACGATGCGCGCCATCGACGAGTCCCTCCCCTTCCAGGTCGAGAGCGACGCCTCCGACATGGCTCTAGCGGCCACCCTTAACCAAGCGGGCAGACCCGTGGCCTTTTTCTCCCGAACCCTCCACGCCTCAGAAATCCGCCACTCCTCAGTGGAAAAGGAAGCCCAAGCCATAGTGGAAGGTGTGCGACATTGGAGGCATTACCTGGCCGGCAGGAGATTCACTCTCCTCACTGACCAATGGTCGGTAGCTTTCATGTTCGATAATGCACAGCGGGGCAAAATTAAAAATGTCAAGATCTTAAGGTGGAGGATCGAGCTCTCCACCTTCAACTATGAGATCTTGTACCGGCCCGGAAAGCTGAACGAGCCGTCCGATGCCCTATCCCGCGGCACATGTGCCAACGCACAAATTGACCGCCTCCAAACCCTCCACGAGGACCTCTGCCACCCGGGGGTCACTCGGTTTTACCACTTCATCAAGTCCCGCAATCTCCCATACTCTTTAGAAGAGGTCCGTACAGTCACAAGGGACTGCCACATCTGCGCGGAATGCAAGCCGCATTTTTTCAGGCCAGATGGAGCGCACCTGATTAAGGCTTCCCGCCCCTTTGAACGCCTCAGTCTCGATTTCAAAGGGCCCCTCCCCTCCACCGACCGCAACGCATATTTTCTTAATGTAGTGGACGAATACTCCCGCTTCCCTTTTGCCATTCCCTGCTCCGACATGACCGCGGCCACAGTCATTAAAGCCCTGAACAGCATCTTCACACTGTTCGGTTACCCCGCATACGTCCACAGCGACAGGGGGTCCTCTTTCATGAGTGACGAGCTGCGCCAGTTCCTGCTCAGCAAGGGCATAGCCTCAAGCAGGACGACCAGCTACAACCCCCGGGGGAACGGGCAAGTAGAAAGGGAAAACGGCACGGTCTGGAAGGCCGTTCTACTGGCCCTACGGTCCAGGGATCTCCCAGTTTCACGGTGGCAGGAGGTCCTCCCGGACGCTCTCCATTCCATCCGGTCGTTATTATGTACAAGCACTAATCAAACGCCCCACGAGCGTCTCCTTGTCTTCCCTAGGAGGTCCTCCTCTGGAACGTCGCTGCCGACCTGGCTGGCGGCCCCAGGACCCATCCTGCTCCGAAAGCATGTGCGGGCACATAAGGCGGACCTGTTGGTCGAAAGGGTTCACCTCCTCCACGCAAACCCCCAGTACGCCTACGTGGAGTACCCCGACGGCCGACAGGACACGGTCTCCCTGCGGGATCTGGCGCCCGCCGGCACCACGCACACCCCCCCGACACCATCAACCCAACCGCCCCCCTTCCTGCCACCGCCGCACCCCGCGACCGCCCCCTTCCCAGGAGGATCAGTCCCCCTCCCCTTTGCACCGACAGCTGAAACTGTACGGCTCCTGGAGGCGACAACACTGGTACAAGCACCACCACCACCGCCGGGGCCGAGGCGATCGACACGGACGACCAGACCGCCCGACCGACTTGTGGCGTCGATGTAAAACAAAGATGGACTGTTCAAAGAACATTTTGTTTTTTTTCCTATACCCTCTGTAAATAGTTGCAACAGGACGAAACTGTCCAATACTGTACTACCATGTGAATGTTCTATCCTCCCAGGACCAGCCCTGTAAACCCTTACCACCATACGAAGCATCACCCCGCCGGGTTCATTTTTGACAAGGGGTGAATGTGGTAGTATGTATTGGGGGTCATGTGGGACTAGAAGCCGTAATGTCATTGGCTGACAGATCCCGGGTCCTGGTTGGCCGTTGACCTCAAGCTCCGCCCTGAAGGCGAAGTATAAGAAGCCGGTGCCTTCCCCCGCAGGCCAGTTTATTATCGAGCTGCTGGGGAACAGACACGCTTAATAAAGCCTCATCGACTTCACTATATTCGTCTCATGGAATCTTTGTGCGCTACACACCTCCACTTCGGAGCCATTGATGCAGATGAGAGTGTGTGTCGTGCTGCACTTCCTGAAGTCGATGATCAGTTCCTTGGTCTTTCCAACATTTAGAGAGAGGTTTTCGGTACACCATGCAACCAAGTGATTTATTTTCCTCCTGTCGTCTGATTCGTCGTTGTCTGAGATGCGGACTTCTACAACAGTGGGGTGTGCAGCAAGGTGGCTGCCTTTCAGGCCGCAGCAATGGCAGTCCGTGTCTGGACGTCACCCCGGTCCGGGGGTCACCCCAATACCATGGCCCATCCTTGGTCACCCCCCACTACTCCCCCTACTCTGACAGACGTTTCCCCCAGCCAGCCCTGCCAGTGGCAGGACTGACAGCCCACTGTCACGCCTGTGCGAACATTTTGGTTTTTAACCAAAAACTGAAGCGGGAGAATCTGTCAAAGAAAGTCATGAAATGTTGGTCTGAGGAATCGGATGATCTCCTACGGGATTGCTTAGAGTCAGTGGACTGGTCAGTATTTAAAAACTCTGCGACCAGCCTGAACGAGTACGCCACTACAGTAACTGACTTCATTAGTAAGTGTGTAGAAGACTGTGAGCCAAAGAAGCAAATTGGCATGATTCCCAACCGGAAACCCTGGATAAAGAGGGATATCCACTGCTTGCTGAAGTCTAGGTCTGAGGCGATCTAGCCAGGCGACCCTGACTTATACAAGAAAGCCAGATATAATCTAAGGAGATCCATCAAAGATGCCAAAAGACAGTACCGGACCAATCTCGAGTCCCAGGCTAGCCACAAGGACCCCCGCCGACTATGGCAAGGTCTGCAAGACATAACGGGCTACAAGATGAAGGCATGTAAAATTGCCAGCTCTAACACACCCCTCCCTGATGAGCTCAACGCATTCTATGCACACTTTGAGCAAGAGGTCAGAGAGAGCACGCCTTCCACCCCAGCAGTTTTGGATGAACTTGTATCTGAGGTCACCATTGCAGATGTCAGAGCAGCCTTCTCGAAGGTCAATCCACGGAAAGCCACTGGCCTGGATGGGGTACCCGGACAAGCACTCGGGTCTTGTGTGGATCAGCTGGCGGGGGTATTCGCAGACATCTTCAACTTCTCTTTACAACAATCTGAGATCCCTATGTGCTTCAAGAAGATGACCATCATCCCTGTACCAAAGAAAAGCCAAACAGCATGCCTTAATGACTATCGTCCAGTGGCTCTGACATCCATCATCATAAAGTGCTTCGAAAGGTTAGTCATGGCACGAATCAACTCCAGCCTCCCGATTGCCTTCATCCATTACAGTTCGCCTACCGGTGCAACAAGTCCACAGCAGACGCCATCTTCCTGGCCCTGCACTCAACCCTGGAACACCTAGATAACAAAGACACCTATGTCAGACTCCTATTTATTGACTTCAGCTCAGCCTTCAACACCATCATTCCTATGAAACTCATCTCCAAACTCACTCTGCGACTAGATCCTGCACTTCCTAACCCACAGGCCACAATCTGTAAGGAAAGGCAACAACACCTCCTCCACGATCATCCTCAACACCGTTGACCTACAAGGCTATGTCCTCAACCCCCTACTATACTTCTTGTACACCTATGACTGTGTGGCCAAATTCCCCTCCAACTCGATTTTCAAATTTGCTGATGACACCACCGTAGTGGGTCAGATCTCAAACAATGACGAGACAGAGTACAGGAATGAAATAGAGAATCTGGTGAACTGGTGTGATGACAATAATCTCTCCCTCAATGTCAACAAAACAAAGGAGATTGTCATCGATTTCTGGAAGGGTAGTGGAGAACATGCCCCTGTCTACATCAATGGGAACGAAGTAGAAAGGATCGAGAGCTTCATGTTTTTTGGTGTCCAAATCACCAACAATCTGTCCTGGTCCCCCCATGACGACACTATAGTTAAGAAAGCCCACCAACAACTCTACTTTCTCAGAAGACGAAAGAAATTTGGCATGTCAGCTACGACTCTCACCAACCTTTACAGATGCACCATAGAAAGCATTCTTTCTGGTTGTATCTCAGCTTGGTATTGTTCCTGCTCTGCCCAAGACCGCAAGAAACTACAAAAGGTTGTGAATGTAGCTCAGTCCATCACGCAAACCAGTCTCCCATCCATTGACTCTGTCTACAATTCCTGCTGACTCTGAAAGGCAGGCAGCATAATTAAGGACCCCGGCAACCCGGACATACTCTCTTCCACCTTCTTCCGTCAGGAAAAAGATACAAAAGTTTGAGGTCACGTACCAACCGACTCTTCCCTGCTGCCATCAGACTTTTGAATGGACCTACCTCGTATTAAGTTGATCTTTTCTCTACACCTTAGCTATTACTGTAACACTACATTCTGTAGTCTCTCCTTCTTTCCCTATGTACGGTAGGCGTTGTCTGTAAAGTATGCAAGAAACAATACTTTTCACTGTATACTAACTAATACATGTGACAATAATAAATCAAATCAAATTTCCTACCTCCTCTCTCCCCCAGCAGCCATGGCACCTATTTCCCAATTTTTGAAACCACAAGTGAAACTTGCCATTGGTAATTCCTCCTGGTGGAGGTGGAGCTTTGCGGAGGCCCCAGAAAATACCAGGTCGAGCCTGTTATTGATATGCCAGTGGTGTTTACTGTAAATGCATTGACGCCGCTGACGAAGACACTGGAGCATGACATTCCATCGGGCGTTAGGCGCCGGCCATGATTTTCAGCTCACGTGCCATGCTCCACCCAATTGCATTTCCCAATTCCCGCATTGCTGGACGGAGAATCGCGCCCCGAGTCTCTCGCTGTGTCACCTAGAGCCCAAGAAGATGCATCAACTCCCACAGAACCACCTTCTGTTCACTTCACAGACTGCTGAGAGTCTAGGTGAGCTAGTATTCTGAGGCCACAGGTCATCTTTCCTTATTAAGAAATATTTATACAAATACTGTATAAATTTACTATTGGGAATTGTGTGCTTTGCTTTGATGATGCACTGGATGATGAGAGCAAGATCTCAGTGAACTGTTTCTCTCAACTATGGTACGGCTAATCTCGCAATAAACCAGACAATTATTTTGTATACATGCAGACTGGCTGTGATATTTGTTATGGGCCAGGGTTTAGAAAACTCCAAAGTATATCATGGAGTTCACCTGACCCACGACTTTTAGTAGATTGTGGTTATGGGGAGCAATAAGGGCCTACTTTACAGGTGTGATGCAATAGAGATTTAAAGTACTTTTAAAACAAAACCATGTTTCTTTATGAATCCAGTTCACACTTTATAAACACACAGTATACATCTTAACTATCAACACCAATAATCCCCACAGATACAATATTCTATAAGTAACCCTTCATAACTTTCCTGACAACATCCATAAGTCCAAAAGGCCCTTTTTACAGAAAGACTGCAGGTTTAAATTCTCTACAGAAACAGGTATTACTTTGAAATCACCCGAAAGAACATTCTTTGGCTTGTAGAGATATCCAGACACATCTCTTTGCTTTCACTGCAAGGAAATGAAACTAAAACACACAGACACACCCCAGCCTTTTGTTCAAAGCGAAAGTAAAACCAGAATCACAGCTCAGCTCCACCCACACACTGACATCACTGCAGCTATTTGATAAACACCCATTTCTTAAAGGTACACCCACTACAGCTATTTGATAAACATCCATTTCTTAAAGGTACTCTCACAAGACATAGTGCATGAAGTACTGGCGCCACGATGTTGTGATGGGAATCACAAACTGTGCAGGTGATGATCTCAAGCGTCACTGGCAGAGTTAACAATGGGTCTCCTTGGCCACTGACCACAAAAGGAAAACTCTGTTCATCTTTTGGGTGCCGTTGATTAACATTAAAAATAACTTATGACTCTCATGACTCATGATCTGTGAGCCAACAAGTGTTTCCTCTTTATTTCAAAAGTAATTATTTTGAAGGCAGCAGATTGAAGGACACTGACCTGATTAATGTGATCAGCTCAGTTGTTGGTAGAGATGCCCCTGGGGGGGGGGTACATCCAGGCAATGGAAGCCAGTAATGGTATCGCCCTCGGGGACGATCTGTCAGGCAAGGATTCTGGAATTTCGTACTATTGAGTAGGATATAGTGGTGATTTTCAATGACTTTGGATTTGATTTATGAATTGGGGTTGAACTTGTCCTAGATTTGCTCAGAGGTTAGTGGGACAATTATACATTGTATTGATATAGTGCCTTGAATGTATTAAAATGACTCACGATGCTTCATAGGTACACGATCAAACATAATTTGACATTGAGTCCATAAGGAGATATTAGGATCAGTGGGGCCCAGGCAATGAGGTGGTTCAATCAAATTTGGGGTATATGAAAGAGGTGAGCACAGTGACCTTGGAGGGTTGTAGGACTGCTGGAAATTACAGAGGTGGAGGGGAAAAGGCCATGGTGGGCCTGAAAACGAGGAAAATAATTTTAAAATCAAGGTGTTTCCATACTGGGACGCACTGTAGTTCAGCAAGCGCAGTAGAGATGGGTGAACTTACCCTGGTGCAAACTCCATTAGTCATGATGGTGTCAGTGGCAGCTTCCAGATCTACTGGAAAAAAGGAAAATCAAGACCTTTGGATCCATGGAGCTTGTCATTCTGAGATCATGGGCCAGATGGTTTGGGTATGTTAGGTAGAGGGGTGGGGGCGGAGTTTAAGAAGAGAGTGGGTAGGAAGGAAAGGAGGGATTCGGTCAAAGGCAGGGGGCTGCCTCATGATTGGCCAAGGGAAACCACCGAGGCGAAGAGTGACCCCTCCTCCCATCCTTCCCACCCTTTACTTTTTGTAATTTTTTTTTTCTTCCCACCCCTTAAAGATATAAGTTTAAAAATTGGGCTCCCTGCTCCTGACCAGCGGCCCACATCAAACGTTTATGGCATGGACAACATATTATCAGGGAAAATTGGCTTGATAATAAGCCTAATTGACCCTTATTTATCCATTGTAATATAGTGGCAGCTGATTTTGACGCCTGCCCATTCCCCTCTATTATGGGAGAGAGCTCGAGGGTGGGCGAGTAGATGACAGAATGGGTGCCGAAAATACACAATTTTCGAATGACCCTCTGGTTTTTGTCCTGACTAGTTGCTTGTAGCAGTATCCTGGAGATTACCCTTTAATTCTCGGAGTCTACGGGCAATCCTGGAGAGTTAGAAACACCTGAGTCTTGCTGAGGTTAGGTCTTTGAGAGCTGGTATATGACTGGATACTTGCTCCAGTGGCCATTCTTCTATTGAAATGCACTGGATTGTGAGTGTCAGCTCAGATGGCACGCTGCACCTAACTAGTTGCGACTGCCAAATAGTGATCCAGAGTAGACCCTGGCTGATGGGTTTATTTAATTACACCTTTCCTCTTTGCACAGAATCTTCCCTCCTGCGTCATTTCTCTTTTAGACACAACTATGCTCTAGTACCACATCATGTCTGACAAACAGCAATATCACTCACAGAAGACAGTTCTTATATAAATGGGCTGGGACTTTGAGGCCGGGTTTGCCGCGAGCACAAACGGCGAGGCAATGTAAAATGCCGTGAGAGTCGGGAAACGTGATTCTCACCGGCGACATCTTCTTTCTGGATTTTCTCCACCCCTCACAGGTGACTTAACGAGATTCCTGCCCTTCAATAGATTTTAATCCATTAAGATATTATTAAAGGGCTTCCCAGCCACATCGTACCCCCTCACTGGATTTTTAAAAAAAAATTTCAATATATTTTAGAGTACCCAATTCTTTTGTTTCCAATTAAGGGGCAATTTAGCGAGGCCAATCCATCTACCCTGCACATCATTGGGTTGTGGGGGTGAAACCCACGCAAACACGGGGAGAATGTGCAAACACCACATGGACAGTGACCCAGGGCTGGGATCAAACCCAGGTCCTCGGCGCCATGAGCGAGCAGTGCTAACCACTGCCCTTCCCCTTCACTAAATATTCATACCTCGTCAATGTGACGTCACGTTGGCGAGGTTTATGACAGCTAAATAAGAAAGGGAATTAGCCGACGGGAACCCACTGAGGGCAGCAAGATAAGTATAGACGCCAGGGGGAAGAGGGATATACTGGACACTGCCCGCGGCACAGGCTGGCACTGCCCCAACGTAGTTTGGTCCTTTAAAGATGGCACCCTGATCTCTGTGGAGCCGGCCTTGCCAACTCTATCAGGCCACCAGAGTGACAATGTAAACCATGCCCCCAGACTGAGTGCCAGGAAATCGACTGTGCATCTGAAGGGATACACACAGATTTTCAGTCAGAGCCAGACACTGATAAACTTTGGTAAAATTCCACCCATGGTGTTACATCAAATATACAGAAACATGTCATTAGCCCAACAGCTCAATGCTGGTATTTATGCTCCACATAATCCTAAGGCCCCACCTTATTTCTTCTCACCCTGTCGACCTATCCTGCGATTCTTTTCTCTCCCATATATACTTATTTAGCTTTTCATTAAAGGATCTACGTTATTGGCTTCAACTACCCAAAGTGATAGCAAGCTCCACATTCTTGGGTGAAGAGGTTCCTCCTGAATTCCCTTTTGGTTTTATTAGTCTCTCTAATTGATGGGAACAAGCTCTGGTCTCCCGCAATGAAACTATCTTCTCCACAATTACCCGATCAAAGCCCTTCATCATTTTAAAGACCTCTATCAGGTCATCTCTCAGCTTTCCCTTTTCTAGAGAAAAGAGTCCCAACTTGTTCAATCTTTCCTGATAGTCAGAATATCTCACTTCTTGTGACATTCTTCTAAATTGTTTTTGCATCTTCTCCTGTGCCTCTGTGTCCTTTTCGTGAATTGGAGACTGGAACTGAACACAGTATCCAAAGTGTCCGATACGTTTCTCTAAACTTCTGTGCTTTTGAATTCTACTTCTCTAGAAATTAACCAACACTTTGTTTGTATTGGTTTGGTCTTCAGTGGTTTGTACATCACTAACACACAATTCTTCTGCTCCTCGAACCCATTTTCCACACAGCTTCCTTATTTCTCCTACCAGCACTTACTCTTCTTCTACACTTGCCTGCTCATTGTGCAAGTTTGTTTGCGTCTTGAACTTTCATTCAGCCTCCCTCATTACCCACCAATTTGGTGCCATCTGTAAATTTTGATAGTGAAAAAAGAAAATATATTGTGACGAAATCAATAATGCTACAGAATCGTTCAGCACAGAAGGTCATTTAACCCACCCTGTGCTTTGAAAGTGCTATCCAATTAATCCCAGGCCCCCGCTCTTTCTCCAGAGTTCTCCAGTTATTTTTCCTTTTGAAGTATTTATCCAATTCGCTTTGGAGGTTATTATTGGATCTGCTTCCACATACTTTCAGGCAGAGCATTCCAGATCTTGGAATTTATGCCCTCCCCTGAAGTAGTTCCGAGGTAGAGGAGGCATTTAACTGGACAGGAAGGGAGGGAGGGTGCGTGGTGGAGACCCTTCCAATCTGCCACTTCTGCCCCAATTAAGTCCATGTCAGGTAGGCTCGTGGACCCACTTCCTACCCTGCTGCCAATTGATGCCCTTAAGCGGGCAATCAACGCCCATGAAGGGCCTCCTCCTACTGACGCTGGTCTTCAACTAAGCTGGGGTGCCAGGGGCCTGGGAGTTGCCTTGTTGTCTTGTACTGAGTGCCTCATCGAGGACCCAGTATGGGAAGGGGGTTCATTGAGAGCCTTACCCCTGCCCTTGCTGCCTCCCCCCGTCACTCACGACCCCCACCCTACCCTCACTCCCTTTTGGTGATCCTGGGCCTCAGGTGCGTGCATTGCTGGCTGTAACCAGTTCCAGCTGGCACTGCCTGCAATGCACAGCTACCAGCCTCTGATTGGGCGGCAAATCTCGGAAGGGGCGGGGGGAGGGGTGGGATTTCTGCCCCCGTGTCCTCGATCTCTGATTGGTACTTGATGCAACAGGCCACCCTGAGGAGACGGCGAAGGGCTCTTGGTTGCTCTCCAGTTATCGGGTGAGAGCCTGTCTCCTGCATTAAATACTGCTCACTGTGTGAAAAAGTTTATTTTACTTTTTATCTTAAATTGGTGACCTCTGGTTACCAATCCTCTTGCCATTGGAACCAGTTTATCCTTATTTACCAATGAAAGCCCTTCATAACTTTGACCCAGGCAGGCCAGCAGCGCGGGTTCAATTCCCGTACCAGCCTCCCCGAACAGGCGCCGGAATGTGGCGACTAGGGGCTTTTCACAGTAACTTCATTTGAAGCCTACTTGTGACAATAAGCGATTTTCATTTTCATTTCAAATCTGCCTTTAACCTTTGCTGATCTAAGGAGAACAATCTTAGCTTTTTAAATCATTCAACCTCACTGGAAAGTTTTGAAATTAGGATTTTTGACAGTTTTATAAATAACATTCCAAGAAAATTCATGCAGGTTGACAAGAGTACAGGGGCAGCAATGGACATTTAAATCAAATGGACAGTGCAGCATTCACTGCTTGTGGTCAAACTGTTCTCATGGTGAGCTGGACATTAACTGGAGTGAATCAGTTGGTAATCAGTGGAGGAAAAATGATTCCCACTGCTGGGTTCATAGGTTTGACATCATTGGCTAAAACTCTAGAGGAGAGATGAAGAGAAATACTTTCACTCCCTCATGGCAGACTGGTACAAAAGGTAAAGCCACGTGGGATTCGAGGTGTGCTAGCTGGATGGATAAGAACTGGCTTGGCAACAGGAGACAAAGAGTAGCGGTAGAAGGGAGTTTTTCAGAATGGAGATCAGTAACTTAATGGTGTTCCACAGGGATCAGTGCTGGGACCACTGTTGTTTGTAATATATATAAATGATCTGGATGAAAATGTAGATGGTCTGATTAGCAAGTTTGCAGATCACACTAAGTTAGGTGGAGTTGCAGAAAGTGACATTCTCTGACTGTCAGAGAATACAGCAGATTATAGATAGATTGGAAAGTAGGGCAGAGAAATGGCAGAAGGAGTTCAATATGGACAAATGTGAAGTGATGCATTTTGGAAAATCAAATTCAGGTGTGGATTATACAGTAAATGGCAGAACACTTAGGAGCATTGACATACAGAGGGATCTGGGCGTTCAGGTCCATCGTTCCATAAAAGTGACAAAGCAGGTGGATAAAGTGGTCAAGAAGGCATACAGCATGCTTGCTTTTATTGGCCGGGGCATTGAGTACAAGAGTTGGCAGGTCATGTTACAGTTGTATAAAACTTTATTTCGGCCACAATTGGAATATTGCAGATCTGATCTCCATACTACCAGAAGGACGTGGATGCTTTGGAGAGCGTGCAAAGAAGGTTTACCAGGATGGTACCTGATCTGGAGGGTGTTAGCCATAAGGAGAGGTTGAATAAACTTGGATTGTTTTCATTGGAAAGATGGAGTCTGAGGGGAGACCTGATTGAGAGCTACAAAATTATGAGAGTATAGAGAGGGTGAATAGCAGAAGCTTTTTCCCAGGGTGGAAGACTCAATTACAGGGGGGCACAGGTTCAAGGGGAGAGGGGGAATGTTTTTGGGAGATGTGCGGAGAAAATCTTTCATGCAGAGGGTGGTGGGTGCCCAGAACGTATTTCCAGTGGAAGGGGTGGAGTCAGGCATGAAAGCAATGTTTAAGATGTATCTTGATAGGCACATGAACGGGCGGGGAATGGAGGGTTGCAGATCGTTTGGGCAATAAGTAGTTTGTCTGAATAAGGAATCTGGATCATAAGAACATAAGAATTAGGAACAGGAGTAGGCCATCTGGCCCCTCGAGCCTGCTCTGCCATTTAATGAGATCATGGCTGATCTTTGTGGACTCAGCTCCACTCTCCGGCCCGTACACCATATCCCCAAATCCCTTTATTCTTTAGAAAGGCATCTATCTTTTTCTTAAAAACGTTTAAAGAAGGAGCCTCAACTGCTTCACTGGGCAAGGAATTCCAGAGATTCACAACCCTTTGGGTGAAGAGGTTCCTCCTACACTCCGTCCTAAATCTACCTCCCCTTATTTTGAGGCTATGCACCCAAGTTCTGCTTTCCCCGACCAGTGGAAACAACCTGCCCACATCTATCCTATCTATTCCCTTCATAATTTTATATGTCTCAATAAGATCCCCCCGCATCCTTCTAAACTCCAATGAGTACAGTCCCAGTCTACTCAACCTCTCATCGTAATCTAATCCCCTCAACTCTGGGATCAACCTAGTGAATCTCCTCTGCACTCCCTCCAGTGCCAATATGGCCTTTCTCAGGAAAGGAGACCAAAACTGAACACAATACTCCAGATGCGGCCTCACCAACACCCTATACAATTGCAGCATAACCTCACTAGTCTTGAACTCCATCCCGCTAGCAATGAAAGACAAAACTCGATTAGCCTTCTTAATCACCTGTTGCACCTGCACACCAACTTTTTGCGACTCGTGCACCAGCACACCCAGGTCCCTCTGCACAGCAGCATGTTTTAACATCTTACCGTTTAAATAATAATCCATTCTGCTGTTATTCCTCCCAAAATGGATAGCCTCACACTTGGCAACATTGAATTCCATCTGCCAGACCCTAGCCCATTCACCTAACCTATCCAAATCCTTCTGCAGACTTCGGTATCCTCTGCACTTTTTGCTTTACCACTCATCTTAGTGTCGTCTGCAAACTTTGACACATTGCACTTGGTCCCCAACTCCAAATCGCCTATGTAAATTGTGAACAACTGCGGGCCCAACACTGATCCTTGAGGGACCCCACTAGTTACAGGTTGCCAACCAGAGAAACACCCATTTATCCCCACTCTCTGCTTTCTGTTAGTTAACCAATCCTCTACCCATGCTACCACTTTACCCTCAATGCCATGCATCTTTAGTTTATGCAGCAACCTTTTGTGTGGCACCTTGTCTAAAGCTTTCTGGAAATCCAGATATACTACATCCATTGGCTCCCCATTATCTACTGCACTGGTAACGTCCTCAAAAAATTCTACCAAATTAGTCAGACACGACCTACCCTTTGTGAACCCATGCTGCGTCTGCCCAATGGGGCAATTTCCCTCCAGGTGCCCCGCTATTTCCTCCTTAATGATAGATTCCAGCACTTTCCCTACAACCGAAGTTAAGCTTACCGGCCTATAATTACCCGCTTTCTGCCGACCTCCTTTTTTAAACAGTGGTGTCACGTTTGCTACTTTCCAATCCTCTGGGACGACCCCAGAGTCTAGTGAATTTTGATAAATTATCACTAGTGCGTTTACAATTTCCCTATCCATCTCTTTTAACACTCTGGGATGCATCCCATCAGGGCCAGGAGACTAGTCTACCTTTAGCCCCATTAGCTTGCCCAATACTGCCTCCTTAGTGATTACAATCATCTCAAGGTCCTCACCTATCATATCCTTATTTCCACCAGTCACTGGCATGTTATTTGTGTCCTCCACTGTGAAGACTGACCCAAAAAACCTGTTCAGCTCCTCAGCCATTTCCCCGTCTCCTATTATTAAATCTCCCTTCTCATCTTCCAAAGGACCAATATTTACCTTAGCCACCCTTTTTTGTCTTATATATTTGTAGAAGCTTTTACTATCTGCTTTTATGTTCTGAGCCAGTTTACTTTCATAGTCTACCTTACTCTTTATGGCTTTTTTAGTAGCTTTCTGTTGTCCCCTAAAGACTTCCCAGTCCTCTAGTCTCCCACTAATTTTTGCCACTTTGTATCTTTTTTCCTTCAATTTGATACTCTCCCTCACCTCCTTAGATACCCACGGTCGATTTTTCCCCTTTCTACCGTCTTTCTTTTTTGTCGGTATGAACCTTTTCTGAACACTGTCAAAGATCGCGCGGAAGGTTCTCCACTGTTCCTCAACTGCTTCACCATGAAGTCTTTGCTCCCAGTCTACCTTAGCTAGTTCTTCTCTCACCCCATTGTAATCGCCTTTGTTTAAGCACAAAACACTAGTGTTTGATTTTACCTTGTCATCCTCCAACTGTATTTTAAATTCCACCATATTGTGGTCGCTCCTTCCAAGAGGATCCCGAACTATGAGATCATTAATCAATCCTGCCTCATTACACAGGACCGCTTGTTCCCTTGTAGGTTTCATTACATACTGTTCCAGGAAATTATCCCGGGCACATTCTATAAACTCCTCCTCAAGGCTGCCTTTACCAACCTGGTTAAACCAATCGATATACAGATTAAAATCGCCCATGATAACCGCTGTACCATTTCCACATGCATCCGTTATTTCTTTGCTTATTGCCTGCCCTACCATCCTGTTACTATTTGGTGGCCTATAGACTACTCCTATCAGTGACCTTTTCGCCTTACTATTCCTGATTTCCACCCAAATTGATTCAACCTTGTCCTCCATAGCACCAATATCATCCCTTACTATTGCCCGGATGCCATCCTTAAACAACAAAGCTGCACCACCGCCCTTACCGTCCATTCTATCCTTTCGTATAGTCTGATACCCTTGGATATTTAACTCCCAGTCGTGACCATCTTTTAACCATGTTTCAGTAATGGCCACTAAATCATAGTCATTCACGATGATTTGCGCCATCAACTCATTTACCTTATTTCGTATACTACGAGCATTCAGGTAAAGTGCACTTATGCTGTTTTTTATGTCTTTGTTATGAATCCTAACACCTTGATCAGTAACTTTTCGCAATTTATTTTTCCTCTTACCCTTTCTCCTAATTTTCCTTGTCTATGAACCCATATCTCTACATATGGGTGACTGCCTCCTGAAACGTAACCTGCTGCCTTGATCTCCATTAATCATTATACTGTCCATAGCTTTACACTTCCCTTCCCCCCAACTTGCTCGTTTAAAGTACTTGTGACCAACCTATTTATCCTATTCGCTAGAACACTTGTCCCAGAATGGTTCAGGTGAAGACCGTACCAACGGTACAGGTCCCTCCTGCCCCAGTACTGATGCCAATGCCCCATGAAATGGAATCCCTCTTTCCCGCACCACTCCTTTAGCCACGTGTTAACTTCTCTAATTTTTTCAACCCTATGCCAATTGGCACGTGGCTCGGGTAGTAATCCAGAGATTATAACCCTGGAGGACCTGCTCTTTAATTTAGTCCCTAGTGTTTGATAATCCCCAAACAGGTCCTCTTTCCTAGTCTTACCTATGTTGTTAGTCCCAACGTGGACCACAACAACTGGATCCTCCCCCTCCCTCTCCAAAATCCTTTCAAGCCGATCAGAGATGTCCCTCACCCTGGCACCGGGCAGGCAAAATACCATGCGGGACTCTCGATCTGGCTTACAAAGAATGCCATCAATCCCCGTAATTATAGAATCCCCTACAACTACCACTTGTCTTTTTGCTCCCCCCTCTTGAATGGCTTCCTGTACCACGATGCAGTGGTCAGTCAACGCATCCTCCCTACAGCCCTCTTCCTCATCCACACAGGGAGCAAGTACCTCATACCTGTTGGTCAAGGGCTGAGGCTCCTCAACTCCTAAACTCAGGATCCCCCTACCTGCCTCCCTTGCAGTCACACCACTCTGTCCCTGACCACTGTCCGAATTAACAGAACTTATTCTACCTGGTGTGACTGCCTCCTGAAACAAAGCGTCCAGGTAATGTCCTCCCTCCCTGATGTGCCGCAGTGTGTGCAGCTCGGTCTCCAGCTCATCAATTCTGAGCCGAAATTCCTCGAGCAGCCAACACTTGCTGCAGATGTGGTCACTGACGGTCTCAATGGGGTCCGCCAGTTCCATCATCATACAGCAACAGCACATCACCTATCCAGCCATATTCAACTAGTTAATTAATTTAAATATTAAAAAAAAAAAAAAATTCTTTATAGAACCTCAAGGATAAACCCGAACACCAACAAAAACACAGCCCTCTCTCGCCACTCACCCGGACTCAGTCACTCACCTAAACTCAGATGCACTCTGTTCCAATCAGCACTCCGTGACTAAAGGCACTCCTGCCACACATTTTGTGCACTCACCTCTCCCAGCACTGTCCCGGCTCTCTCCTCCCGCGCTTTTTAAATCTCCCGACTCTCTCCTCCGGCGCTGTTTTCGCTGTCCCGGCTCTCTCCTCCCGCGCTTTTTAAAGGATCGGTGCAGGCTTGGTGGGCTGAAGGGCCTGTTCCTGTGCTGCAATGTTCTTTGTTCTTTGGAAGAGTTGTCGTGATCTGGAACCTTCTACCTGAAAAGTTGAGTGGAAGTTGATTTCATAAATATTTTTAAAAGAGAGCTGGATCAGCACCTGAGCATGAAGAACTTCCACGGTCACAGATAAAGAGCAGGGTCATGGGACTTGGTATCACTGATCTTTCAAAGACCAGCACAGGGACTTTGGAGTGAAGTTTACTCCGATTCTAGGATTCTTGGTGCTAATGGACACTGTTCACTTAACCTGCACAAGGCTCAAACTGCAATCCTCAGCTGGGATTTTCTGGTCCCACCTGCGGCAGGAATCGTGGTGGGTGAGATGGAACATTTGACGGGCTAGACAAAGGTCCGTTGGCTTTGGGGCGGGACTGGAAACTCCTGGACCTCAGAGGAGTGATGGTCCTGCCTTCCTTGCCTGGAAAGAGTATGTGGAGTTCGGTCCAAACTATATCAATCCTGCATGGCTGTCCACATTCCAGTGGAAAGGCCTGATGTTCAGTCGCTGCCCAAATCACTATTCCATGGCCTCAGCTAATTCTGTCTCTGCTTAGGGATTACCATTGTCACTTGTCAGCACTGGTCAGACATATCCCCAAGGGGGTTTCAACACAGCACCAACCTCCCCCATTCAGTCAAACTTCCCTTTCTCCGTCCCATCGCCACCGTTTCTAAAATGAAGAAATGTGCTTGGTGAAAATAAAAATAGAACTCCACAAAATTTGTCAATAATATACAGCAGGCATTCTGCACATTTTCCAGTGTAAAATAAGGAAAAGGGTGACTGTTAATTCTGGAGTATGTGCTGTAGGATCTCTTATTTTATCTTCTAATGAGAGTCGATAGTCCGGTTGATTGGAGGTGTCAAAACACAACTTTTTTGCTAATTATTCACTTGAATACACTTGAATAAGAACTGAATCAAAAATTAGAAACAAAATGTCAATCAATGCATACAGGGGTCAAACACATGGCAAAAAAAACATTAAACATCAAAGCATAAAGAAATCACTTTAAACACAAACAGATAGATGATTCAAGAATTTAGGAAGGCAGGTCTTACTTTTAAGGGATTCCTTATCTATGGTCTAATCCCCCATTTATTCTCATTGGTTTCTAATTCTCAGCTGATTTGTTCAAATAGATGTCCGTCACTTTGAGGATGATTTATTATTCACACATCGGCCATTACTTAAGATTGACTGGTATCCATTAGGAATAATTTATATCTATGTGTGGGCCTCATGAAAATAGATTTCTCATGCCACTGCTGGCCATAGACCTTGCTGTAACTAATTATTTGATATATTCTTATTACTAAATGCACTGAAATACAATGGTCTATTCATTAATGACAATCTTTATTGTCACAATTAACATTAACACTGAAATGAAGTTACTGTGAACAGCACCTAGTCGCCACATTCCGGCGCCTGTTCGGGTTCACAGAGGGAGAAATCAGAATGTCCAAATTACCTAAAAGCACATCTTTCGGGACTTATTTGGAATTTACATGGATTATATGGAACATTCGTTGGAACAATCTTTAAATTTCTACAGACAAGACCCTAAAGTTCAATAGTTAATTCATTATCTGGAGCATTATCTGGAACAGTGCTATCTTTTCACAGTCATGTCATTTTGAATAATCCCACTCTTTCAATCAGTACTCAAAGACATCAATAAATCAATGAATAAATCAGTAATCTATCAGCGCTGACAGCTCATTGCATGAATGGACAACCTTGGTTTGGGTTGAAAGAAATGCTAGATAAAAATCCAAATATAACACTGTTTCTTTGCACAGTGCAGCTTATGTTTAGCAAATATGACTGTAGATTTACAGTAAGCATAAAGCTGCGACAGCAAGTAATATTAAACATTTACCTATAAAAACCCCTTTCATGATATCATGACTGCAGATCTATAGAACATGATTTTTTTCTGGAGAGTTGGAATTGAAAAGCAGAGAAATTATGTGAAACTTGTATGAAACAGTGCCATGCGACCTGTATTCTGTGAGAACATGAGGCAGGGCCTTGGCTTAACCTCCCATTGGAAGGATACCTCTGACAATACAGCACAATCTGAGTACTACAATTGGGACAGTATTTTACAGTCACCTGTCAACAGGTTTGTGGGCTGCCGGGGTGGGGAGAGGAGGGGGGGGGGGGTGCACGTGTAAAATATCCGGTGGTTATTCGACCGACCTCCGACCTGACCCCGATCTGCCTGCAATTTTATGTGGGGCCTGGGTAGGCCCGCTGGCCCTCACCATAGTTATAGACTGCTTCCTGCTTGGCCACAGGTGGGAAGGAGGGGGCTGCTCACATCCCTCAAGGGGGTCCTTGTGGGAGGCACATCTCCGTCCCACATTGGGCTCCCGCCCCAAAGACCTGCCCTTCCCCCACACTAGGGTACGCCCTCCCCCACTGACCAGTCCATCACGATTGCCATCCTCTTTTCCTCTCCTGCCCCCCCCCCCCCCCCCACCATGAACCCCCCCTCCCCCCCCGCAATTCCCCAGTCCTGGACTCTGGCATTTAGGCTGGGATTTTCTCCCATATCGGAAAAGCTGCCAACAGCAATTCAAAGGGCAGCACTTTGATAAAAAAACCTTCAGGCCTCGCGTCCCACGATATATCACCAGGAGGGTGGCCTTTGATTCACCCGCACCGCCGGCAACTTAGTTACTCAATGATCCAGGGCGGCATTTTTAAGGTCATCCCACCACACAGGTAGCAAACCAGTTCACCCAGGTACACCCCATGGCACCCACCGGCACTACCCTGGTACTACCCTGACATCAAGTGGGCACTACCCAGGCATTCCCCTCTTCCCCTGAGCGCTGCACTCACCTGAGCTCCTCTGAGAGTCCTGCTTACCAGGTGTATACCTTCTGAAACTAGCCATGCATTACCCCGTTCTGACATCACGCCTCAGTGAGTGGATTTTTTGAAGTGCAGGGATGATTCTAGTGTATGGACCTGACTGGCAAATTGTGCCAAAGTGACTTATTGGTATCCACAGCTTGCAGGTTTGATGCTGTCGAGGACAGAAACTCAATTACTAATGATTCAGAGTGGGGTCTCTGGTCTCACATGATATAAACCGCTTCAAGACAAGGGGATTGTTGGGGTGGTGGGGTGGATGAAATCAGCCCTGTCCCCTGCTAACAGCCCAGTGATTTGCCTGCTGGAAAAATGCACCAGATTGGAGGATGGATAGAATTGCAATGCTCTCCATGGTCAAGTAGTCTAACCAACACTACTGAGTCTTATGCATAAAGAATGGCCACTTGGGGAAAGATAGTAGAGAACAGTCCGTACCAATGGAACAACACCTCAGTAAAAGCCATTCCTTCAGAAGAGGTGAACATGAGGGACTGGGTGATGCAATTTCTAGAATGGCAAGACTCTGTTCATAACAGCACATGGCCTCCACCTACAGTGTATGTAATCTGGCCCACTATTTAATGTCGTTTCAGGTGCAGTTTCCTGGTAGCGATGACCTATCTGACTGCCTGCCAGATCATTCGAGTCTACGTCTTAGATGGCGAAGAACGATCTGCTGACTTCTCAGGGTAAGTACAGGAGAAGGGCACTTCCATGTCATTGGGGCAGCACAGTAGCATAGTGGTTAGCACAATTGCTTCACAGCTCCAGGGTCCCAGTTCGATTCCCAGCTTGGGTCACTGTCTGTGCGGAGTCTGCACATTCTCCCCGTGTGTGCGTGGGTTTCCTCCGGGTGCTCCGGTTTCCTCCCACAGTCCAAAGATGTGCGGGTTAGGTGGATTGGCCATGCTAAATTGCCCATAGTGTCCAAAATTGCCCTTAGTGTTGGGTGGGGTTACTGGGTTATGGGGATAGGGTGGAGGTGTGGACCTTGGGTAAGGTGCTCTTTCAAAGAGCCAGTGCAGACTCGATGGGCCGAATGGCCTCCTTCTGCACTGGAAATTCTATGATTCTATGATTGATTTGAAATAGTTATTAATCGCAGTTTGCCACCTTGTGATGTTTGTGTCATAATATGTGCACCGCTTTAGCTTGTGGTCACTATAAAGCAGCTGTGATGCGGACCAATGTCTTTAAATAGTTAACAAGGTTCAAGGAAAACTCAACATTGGAGCTTTTTCCCTGTCAGATATTTATGTAAAATTTGAAAGAAAGATTCAAGGGACAAGGGTGGCATTTATTGGCCAATATTAGTTGCTGCATACAATGGTGATGGGCTTTTTCACTACTATGTGATGAGCTGATCCTACAGGATTTTGATCCACAACAATGAAGAAATGGGCTGATATAGATCCAAGTCAAGATGGTGTACAACTTGAAGTGGAACTTGGTGATGATGGTGGTATTCCCTTGCACCTTCTGCCCTTGTCCTTCTAGATAGGTTTGGGAGATGCTGTCAGGGAAGCCTCGACAAGCTGGGGATTAGGGTTGCAGTGTCGTTATCAAGGGGATTCCTTTGGCCATTAATAAATCTGTTTATGACCAAGTATTTTTGAGAATTAGATGATGCTACCAATAGGTTCCAACTGGGGAATAAGTTTAATCTATCTCGCCCATTCGGAAACCGACAGGATCAGTTACAAAACTGGTTCGACGTTTCATTTGATTGTACATTCCACTAAAATGAGCAGCAACAACAATAACATACAGAAACAGCAGGTTTAACGTAATGAAAGGAAATGAAGATCGCTTATTGTCACAAGTAGACTTCAAATGAAGTTACTGTGAAAAGCCCCTAGTCGCCACATTCCAGGTTGGATTCGCCACTTCGTAACGCTGGAAGCGAGAATGGTGATCGAGTGGAGAATCGCACAAAATGGAAAGAAATCTGTTTTGCACCCGGCACTGATTCCGACGCCATGCTGCGGTCTCTCACTGGCGGGGATGTCGTGTCTGCGCCCAGCGCCGGCGGATCCATGCAAAACCATCATTTGCATGGATTTTAATATTATTCACGACTTGGACACTTCATACTCCAACCCTCTGCGATGCTCTGCCCCTCTTAGGCAGAAGTCTCGCAGGCGCTAATGAGAGCAAGTATTTACCAGTGGGGTCTGGGTGCCATGGCTGCAGAGGAGGAGCGGAGGTCCAAGAAAAACGCTGAAAAAGACTCCAATATTGTTGGGCTTGCTGGGAGGGTGGGGGGC